>NC_090658.1:100894213-101197243 GCF_013368605.1 Nyctibius grandis | reverse complement strand
AAATCAAGATCTGTAACACCTGATATTGGCTCCGGTGGAAAAGACCAGCAATAAAAATGATACCTGAGACAGGGAATCAAAGATCAAAGTTGAAGTATTACAGTCAGGGATGTGATACTAATGTCAAACTACAATTGTAAGTTGTTGGCAATAGAATACCCAGTTCTATTCTATAGAAGTGTCATTTGAATTCAGGGTTCTATATTTGGCTTTCACAGAATCACAGAGTGGTTGGAAGGAGCCTCTGGAGGTCATCTTGTCCAAACCTCCTGCTCAAGCAGGATCACCTAGAGCTGGTTGCCTAGAACTGTGTCCAGTCAAGTTTTGAATATGTACATAGTTGGGAACTTCACAACTTCCCTGGGCAACCTGCCCAACTGTTCCCACACTCACAGTAAAAAAGTGTTTTCTCGTGTTCAGATGGAGGTTCCACTCAGAACTGGTGAGGCCACAGCTGGAGTTCTGTGTCCAGTTCTGGCTTCCCCAGTACAAGAAGTGTATGGACATATTGGACTGAGTCCAGAGAAGGGCCACTATGATGATGAAGGGACTGGAGCATCTTTTGTATGAGGATAAGCTGAGAGAGCTGGGGCGGTTTAACTTGGAAGCAAGAAGGCTCAGGGAGGATCTTATCTATGTGTATAAATACCTGATGGGAGGGAATGAAGAAGAGGGAACCAGACTCTTCTCAATAGTCCTCACTGAGAGGACAAGAGGAAGCAGGCACAAACTGAAACACATTAGAATCATAGAATCATAGAATGGTTTGGGTTGAAATGGACCTTAAAGATCATCTAGTGCCAACCCCCCTCCATGGGCAGGGACACCTTTCTACTAGACCAGGTTGCTCAGAGCCTCATCCAGCCTGGCCTTAAACACTGCCAGGGAGGGGGCATCCACAACTTCTCTGGGCAACCTGTTCCAGTGTCTCACTACCCTCACAGTAAAGAATTAAATCAAGCCTCACTGACATTGTTAATCTTATCTGAGCCTACACTGGAGAAAGTAGTTTATAAATATGGTATACCTTAAATGAACAACCAATATTCCATGGGTAAGTTTTTCTGTAGATGAGACTTCTTTTAGTTTTGGGTTTATGTGGCAATGTTTTGGTAGCAGGGGTCTACAGTGGTGTCTTCTGTGAGAAGATGCCAGAAGCTTGCCCCGTGTCCGATAGAGCCAGTACCAGCTGGCTCCAAGATGGACCTGCTGCCGACCAAAGCTGAGCTAATCAGCAACAATGGTAGTGCCTCTGTGATAATATATTTAAGAAGGGGAAGAAAAATCTGTGGGGTAACAGAAGACGGAAGAGAGGAGTGAGAATATGTGAGGGAAACAACTCTGCAGACACCAAAGTCAGTGAAGAAGGAGGAGGAGGAGGTGCTCCAGGTGCTGGAGCAGAGATTCCCCTGAAGCCCATGGTGAAGACCATGGTGAAGCAGGTTGTCCCCTGCAGTCCATGGAGGTCCATGGTGGAGCAGATATCCACCTGCAGCTCACGTAGGACCCCACACTGGAACAGGTGAATGCCCAAAGGAGGCTATGATCCCTTGGAGAGCCCTCGCTGGAGCAGGCTCCTGGCAGGCCCTGTGAACCCATGGAGAGGAGCCCACACTGGAGCAGTCCATTCCTGAAGGACTGCATCCTGTGGAAAGGACATGTGGAAAGGACCCATGCTGGAGCAGCTCTTGAAGAACAGCAGCCCATGGGAAGGACCCATGCTGGAGAAGTTAGTGGAGGACTATCTCCTGTGGGTGGGACCCCACGCTGGAGCAGAGGAAGAGTGTGAGGAGGAAGGAGTCCAGAGATAACACGTGATGAACTGAGCATAACCCCCAATCCTCATCGCTCTGTGCTGCTCGGGGGGAGGAGGTAGAGAAAATCAGAAGTGAAGTTGAGCCCAGGAAGAAGGGAGTAGTGGCGGCAAGGTGTTTTAAGATTTGGTTTTATCTCTCATTATCCTAGTATGACCTTTGATTGGCAATAAATTAAATTAATTTCCCTGAGTCAAGTCTCTTTTGCCCGTGACTGTAACCGGTGAGTGATCTCTCCCTGTCCTTATCTCAACCCATGAGCATTTCACCATATTTTCTCTCCCCTGTCCAGCTGAGGAGGGGAGTGATAGAGTGGCTTGGTGGCCACCTGGCATTCAGCCAAGGTTAACCCACCACAGTCATCAAGTTCTTTGAAGGAGTTTTGAAGGGAGTGAGGAGGAAAGGAGAGGTTAGCTGTATGACTATGATCCAAACATTTCAGAATTCATACTGTGCTTTTAGTAAGAATTATTGCTTGACAAAATCTGGTTTTAGAGCCAGTTGGAACAATGGGTAAGAGGAAATTGGTTTGACATAATGATCCTCTGGATCTCCATGATCTTTTTACTTCGCTTTCTTCATGGGTTTAGAATCATAGAATCATAGAGTATCTGAAATTGGAAGGGATCCCCAAGGATCACTGATTCCAACACCCTGCTACTCTCAGGACTACCTAAAACTAAACCATATGACTAAGAGCATTGTCCAGACACTCCTTGAACTCTGACAGGTTTGGTGCCGTGACCATGTCCCTGGGGAGCCTGTTCTAGTGACCGACCACCCTCTCAGTGAAGGACCTTTTCCTAATGTTCAATACGAACTTCTGACACAGCTTCATTCCATTTCAATGAGAAGAGTGGTGAACAGGTATGTTAACAGACACTGCTCACATTTAAAGCTTAACTGCTAAAGCAACAATCTTAGTTCAGCTAATTGACAGTAATTGTTCTTACAGAATAGGCCAGGTTATTATCCTTTAACTCACAGATTGCCTTTATGACTGAAATAGTCAAACATAAACTTATGAACTATTTTGAAACCCTTATTTATTTCCCCATAGGATGGAGCAGATATAGAATAAGCACAATCACAATAGCTATTTAGAGGCATTTGGTACAATTTAGAATTCCTATCCCTCCTGTACACGATCTTAAAATGAAATGTCAAGAGTTAGGAACTCGGTATATGCCTAGTAACTTTTTGCAGAAAAATATCAGTGATGTGGTAGGTTTTCCTACATTTGCTAAAGAGGATAGCAAATGAACCCTATGTGAATGAAACTCTCTCAAAGTAAACATGGAGACTGGTGACACAGGAGATTTTGGTGTGGGGAGGAGAAAGCTGTGAATTTAAATGTTGCACAGAAAATGAATAGGAAAAAAATATCTTTTAATCAGACTCATAGACTCATAGAATCATAGAATGGTTTGGGTTGGAAGGGACCTTAAAGAGCATCTAGTTCCAACCCCGCCATGCCACCGACAGGGACACCTTCCACTAGACCAGGTTGCTCAGGGCCCCATCCAATCTGGCCTTGAACACTGTCAGGGAGGGGGCATCCACAACATCTCTGGTCAACATGTTCCGTTGTCTCACCACCCTTACAGTCAAGAATTTCCTCCTTATATATAATCTAAATCTACCCTCTTTCAGTTTAAAACCACTCCCCCTCGTCCTATCACTACATGCACTTGTAAAAAGCCCCTCTCCCACTTTCCTGTAGGCCCCCTTCAGATACTGAAAGGCTGCTATGAGGTCTTGTGTGTTGTTGGAAACACGCAGCTTGGTGTTGTTGGCAAACTTGCTGAGGTCGCATTCAATCCCACTTGGACATCGAGCCGTTGACCATAACTCTTTGAGTGGAACCATCCGACCAATTCTTCTCAGAAAGGGTCATTAGATAGTGGAACGGGCTGCTCAGGGAGGTAGTGGAGTCACCATCTCTGGATGTGTTTAAGAAAAGACTGGACGTGGCACTTAGTGCCATGGTCTAGTTGACATGGTGGTGTCAGGGCAATGGTTGAACTCACACATAATTTTTTAGCATTTAATCCATACAGTTACAAGTTTTAACTTTGACAAGGTATATTTAGCTTGGGAAATGAGAGCTAGTATCCAGTTCTAATGCAGATTGTGTTATAATCTAAGGTCCACATAGTCTGAATGTTTTAAAATAATTTCTGTTTAACATGCAAAGTAGAATGAGGCTTGTAAGGAGAACAAAAAAAAACCCCACACTAATTAAAATTGTATGAAGAGTAAAAAAATAAAATCTTGATCTCATCAATGACACTGCAAATTTGAAACAGGAATGTATCCTCAGCAATTTCAGGAATTGCTTTATCACCAGTTATTTAAGATATTAATAATAAAATTAAAGACTATGGAAAAAATTCCATGTTAACAAACACTAATAGATGGCAGCACTACAGACTTTTTCATTTATAAAAAAATAAATGCAGCTCTTCACAGAGAAGCCTCCGCAGCCTCACACCCTGTAGAGGCCTGCATTCCTGTCTCCTAGAATGTCTTCTCTGAAGCTGTGGTTAAGCTATGAAAGAAAATACCTGTATTAGGTGAATGATAGTAACAACTATCTACCATCACCTCCCACATGGCTGCTTCGGAGAGTTTAATTGGCAAACTGCTGCAAAAGCAAAGCCAAAATTTGAGGATGTGCTCAAGAGTTTACTTGACAAAGTAACACTGCGACATGAAGCAAGGCAGCTGTGTGCAGATGCTGAAGAAATTGTCTACTGAATAAGAGTTCAAGTCCATGTACAGAAAGGAAAATGGCTCATTTAGTCGAAGCAGCATGGCAACTAAGAATCCTATCCAAGGCTTGCTTAACATACAAAGAAGCTCAAAGGATCTTGAGAGATGTGGTACCTTTTTTTTTGTGTTATCCAGAATTCAGAGGTATTGATTTCCTGCTTTTCTGGTCAAATTCCCCTTTCTTTTCCTGTTATGCTGAGCTGGAGTGCCTGGTTAGCATTGGTTGTCTTTCAGTTAAGTTATATCTTGTCCAGAAAATACTTCTATTCTTTCCCTATTTCTAAATTTCTCACTTTTACAGGATGCTAGGTTACCTAGTGTAATCATAGTTTGCTCCAAAATGAGAACCTGCAGCATCCTCAAAATGTTGCATACATGTATTCTATTAGATATCAATAACATTTCTTATAGTTGCACTGTCAGTGTGCAAGACATCTTTGCCCTTGTAAGATTGTCTCTGTCATGAAGGCATTTACATTGTAAGGACAGAGAAGGAGAAATGCAGGGAAAAATAAAAAAAAAAAGAATGGTATTAAAAAGAAATATAAGCTTACTAGATTAAATGTCTACAAGCTTACAGAATCAAAGAAATGGGTCCTTAGAGTACCTGAAATATGATCAGAGTAAGGGCCTTTCACACAAGCTGCAGGATCAGATGCAGCACATAAGGAGCCATGTGAGTGAAGGCACAGGGTGATTCTGTATGAAACTGACAAACAGGCAGTCAAGGATGGAAATCTTAGAACTGAAGATGAGAACTCTTTACACATGGCTGAGCAAGCTATGCTATGGCTGAGCAAACTTTGCTATGAAACAAAAGTAAATAAACTGACAGGATCTAAAAGTGTTTATATGTGTCTTTCACAAATAATAATGTTATGAAAAATTAATTAAGTAAATATTGGAAAAAAAGTATGGGGAACATAAGTATATTTTCCTTTTTCACAGCTTTTACCTGCTTGAACTGGAATGGAATAGGAAATAGTGTTATTTTATAAATAGTAATATTGTTTATATGATTTGCTAATACTTTTCTGTATTAATTTTATTTTCCTTATAAGCTTCATAAGAAAAAACACACAATTTAAAAGAAAGCGTGCTGTTCAATAAGCATTTGGCACAATTTAAACATGTATTCTACATTTGAAAATAAACCTACAATCAGAAAATCTGTTTGAATAATGAGATTAAAATTTTAGTTATTTTTGCAAGCTTGAAGCAGGTTTGATTTAGTTTTTAGATCTAAGTACCAAGGCTTGAAAATTCATTTTAATATCCTTATATTATCTTATATATTATTTGACAGGTAGGCCTTCTATGTACAGACCTGGCACGTACTGTCATTTTGGGATTGTCTTAATATATAATTTTAATTTTAAAAGGCTTTTTCTCATTTAACTATTTGACTGGACTTCCTGTCCATATTGACATACAACTGCAGCATCATCAGAATAGCTTATGTATTAAATACTTTATAATCCCTTTACTATACTGAATTCTAGCCAAAGGTAAGAATAAGAAGTCATTATCAGGTAATGGTACATAACACTTTTTAGGTGGTTCATGGATCCCATTCCAAGAGCATTGCTGAAGCCTCCTGAGGCAGCATCTACTTCCTCATATTTTTACAGTACCTTGCTGGAGGGTGCACAGTTTAAAGGCATACAGTAATGAATCCATTTATAACAAAAGCTATCTTATTTTTCTGTTCTAGTCTATTAAGTTCTGTATTTCTGTCTTCAGAAATAAATTAGATATCTGATTTGTAGAGGGCTAGTTATCTCTTATTAGCTGCCTCTCAGTCACTGAAAGAACAGTAAAAAAATGCTTGTCTTACATTGATATGTCTGAATCAAATCATACTCAGCTGCTTGTTTTATTTGATTGATCTAAAGATAGACATCCAGCATCCATATCACTCTTTCTAACTTGGCTGAAATAAAATACATTGAAGAACCAGCAGGTGAAGACAAAATTTGTGATCTTTCACGCAAGATACTGGGTTAGACTACTGACAACGTTCTACAGAAAAAGTCAATGTAAGTGCTAATTGGCATAAATGGCAAGGTTTTGGTAGCTGGGGCAGAAGAGGGGGGCTGCAGGGATGGCCTCTGTAGAAGGATGTCAAGGCTGCCCTCGTGCTAGACAGAGCCTCTTCCAGTCACCTCCACAACAGACCCACCACAGGACACAGCTGAGCCCCTCTGCCAAGCTGGTGGCTCTTTAGTGAAAATACATTTAAGAAAGTTGAGAAAACATCAAGAAGGAGTGGAAAATGAAACAGGGGGTCAGGGGAAGAACAAAGTGAACAAGAGAAAAAAGTCAGAGTAGTAGAAGGTGCTCTACGGCAGAGCTGGAAAGATCCCTGAAAGGACTGAGGGCCATGGACAAGCTTATGCTGGCACAGGGACACCCTGAAGGGACTTCAGCCCACAGAGGACCTATGCTGGAGCAGAAGAGATAAGTGAGAAGGAAAAAACAGCTGACAGAAACTGTTACTCCCTGTTCCTGCTCCTGTGTCGTCCTCATCAAAGCCACTGTATGTAAACTGTGGCAATAACAAGGGGAGTAGACACCAGAAGGTGGGAAGGAGAGGTGTCTGGAGTGAAGTTGAGTCTGGGAAAGGAAGAGGAAAGGTATTTTCCTAGAGTGTTTAGATGTTCACCTTCTTTGTTTCCCTATATTTCAATCAGTAATTAAACATTTAAGTTATATTAATTGGCAATTAATAAAGTTAAATTCCCCAAGTAAAGTCTGTTTTGTCTGTGACAGTAAATGGTGAGTGATTTCTCTGTCTTTATTTCAACCAATGAGTTTCCTCATTCCTTTTCCATCTATTTTTAACTCTATCCCATCAAGGCTTCCCCCTCATTAGCTGTGTGGGTGCTTGGATGCTAGCCAGGGCCAACCCACCATAAATGTCAAAGAAAAACAAGTATTTTCACTACTGTCTCCTGTTTTTACCTTAGATATAAATACTTATTTTAGGGTAGAAGTTTTTTTTCATTTGAAAGTGGAAGATAATTGAGTACTCACTGAAATAAGACGGTAATAGTCTTTGCAGAAATCAAATCCTTTTATGTATGTAGCAAATGCAGAAAAAAAATTTAAGAGAATATTCTTACTGAATATTCTGCAATCCTACTGACCCCTAAAAAAAAAGCTTCAGCCTCAACTTCTGAACCTCTTCTGAGTAGCGACTGATGGTGAAAATAGGTTGCATTGTTATCTTTGCAGTATAAATGCTATTCAGTCAAAAAGGTTATGCAACTCAACTTCACTGTGACTTGGGAAGAAGGGGTGTGTGAGGGAGGTCAGAAAATCTGTTTTATATAGCATAGAGAATTTCTAATTTTGTCACTTCCATATCTGCTGTGGAACATACAATCATCAGTTAATTGATGTTGATTACACTGTATTTGTCAGTCTCTTTTCCCAAGTAACAAGTGATAGTACAAGAGGAAAAGGCCTCAAATTATGCTAGGGGAGGTTTAGATTGGATATTTGGAAAAGTTTCTTCACTGAAAGTGTTATCAAGCATTGGAACAGGCTGCCTAGGGAAATGGTTGAGTCATCATCCCTGGGGGTGTTTAAAAGACATGTAGATGTGGCACTTAGGGACATGGTTTAGTGGTGGACTTGGCAGTGTTAGGTTTGTGGCTGGACTTGATGACTTTAAAGGTCTTTTCCAACCAAAATGATTCTATGATTCTATTTTATAATTAATGATTTATATTTTATTTTTCCAGAATAATTGTCAGTTTATATCTATCACATTGAAATGGAAAATGGTACTAAATTTTTTCAACAACAAAGATAAATAATAAAAATTTTTGTGTTTTAATGTTAGGATAATTTTCTTTGCTTCTGCTTTGCATGCAGGTAAGGATATTGGTTTTGCTTTGTAGCTTTTTTTTTTTTCACTTCCTTTTTTTAATTTTAGAGGAAGTGTGCTGACCTATTTTTTTGTAGCTAGATGAAAACGAAAACAAAAGTACTTACAAAACAATCCCTAAAGCCAGCAGTGAAAACTACTGTCACAGCTCTTCCACACAGCTAAACCAGAGGAAATATTTGAAATTTAGCATGTTAATAGTGTTCATTATAACAAAGACTATGATTGAAAAAGGAATTGCTTAAATAATAACAGCACAAGGGACCAGAACTTGGTGTAAACTCATTAGGCACTGACTGAGATTCCCTTTAGCAGCTACTAGGGAAACAGCTGCTTCTGCACCTCAAAATAGACATTTTCTCTGCTCAGTCTGACAGGTAGAGCAGCTGCTCAAGGACAGTATTTTCCTGAAGAGAAATTTGATTAAGGAAAGACATATGACCCTATATAACCAAAACATTCACTGAAGTGTGATCAACAAAGTACGCAAAAAATGAACATGAAATTCTAAGCATTGTTATGTAACTTTATACTGTACATTACTCCTTTAATGATAACATTTAAAGAAAAATATAACCTTTTTCCTATGTCCAGAACCAGCATTTCACTGTAAAATAAATATACATCTGTTTACACCAAGGTTTTATGTTCATTCAAATATTAGGAGAAACAAATCAAACTTACTATTATCTGGATTTCTGTGGAAAGCCTAGCCTAAAACATTTGATTAGTGGTGTTGAAATGACAATGTCATTCAGTGTGCTTTGTTGAGAATATTAATCTCCCTACAAACAGTGGTAACTCAAAATGAAGCCTACACTAATAAAAGTTTGAATATGCATATTTCTAATCAGAAGAAAATTATCTTAATTATATTCCATAGCCCGAATGTCATACTTACACAATAGAAGTGAATTGTAGTTACCTAAATCTGCTTTGAGGTGTACAATAGGTTTGAAGTTTAATTTTTTTTGATTGCCTTCATGAAACACATCTTTTTCCTTGAAAACTGTCCAGCTGTTTTCTGGATTCTGAACTTGACTTTTTAGAACTGTAGATCTATTCTATATTAATTCATAAAAGTGATTCAGCAAGCAAGTGCCAGGGAGCTATCTGAGTTCAGTGTTTGTTGACCATGATCCTTCTGCATTAGGGTTTGATGAGGTTTAGGATATAATGCTATAGCAGCCAGATGTATTTACTCCGTACTCACTGGAGGCGGTGAATGGGAAAGTCCACTAAATTTGCAAGTCATTCTCCTTTTTCTACAGTGTACATAAAAGAGTTGATGAACTGGGTTATAATCATTACTCTAAGGCATCTACTATCAGTCGTTGTATTAACAAAATAATTGGACTATGACTATTGTACTTTTCACATTAGCTTTCAACTACAAACTGACTCTTGCTAAAGTTATCATGGAAATGAGAGATTTGGTTTATGTAATCTTAAATATCTCTTGCCATCTTGTCATCAAGGTGTTCTGGCTTTTGTATGGGTAGTGGATTCGATATGATGATTAATATTTGAGTATATGCTAAGAATGCCAACCTGATGATTTAAATCTTGGGATAAGCAAAGATGAACAGAGATGATACGAATCACAAGCCAGTTGTGATAAACAAAGGAAAACACTGGTGGATCATCAATAATAACTTCATTTTTACAACACGACACTGGCTCTATGATTGTTCTCTTCACTTAAGAGTATAGCAATGAGTTGCCCTTGGGTAGAACAAAGACCTGTATAGCTTGTTTCTTGTCTCTTGCAGTGGTCAATTGTAAATACTTAGGAAAGAGCCCAGAAATAGGGTTCTTTTTGTTAACATAGCTTTCAGACATGCAGCCGAAGAACAGGCTGAGCGAATGGTGATAAACTTTGTATTTCACAGCTGTCAATGGATTTCTTGATTCATTAAAATAATTTTTATCCTCTTCAAGTCCTTCCTAAAAACATAGCCAGATATGAATATACATGAATTCATATTTTTACTAATACTCCTCTTTTTTTCAGATTCAATATGACTGTTTCTATGCTAAACATATCAGGAAAACATCAAGAAGTGTATCAAAGTGTAAATCAAATAGTGTTTTTTGGGTTCAAAACAATTTTGTGCCAATATAAAGAGCTGTGAAAATAAAGTGAATATTCCGTCTTTACCATGGCAGAAAGGTACAAACACACTCAGAAACTCCACTCCTTTTAGATGACTAGTTCTACTTACGAAATTCATAAGCCTGAGCTAAAGATAGAGCATTTCCTGAAGAAATGACAAGACATAAATGTTTATTTTTCTTCTGTATCATCTACAGGCTTTATACACTGCATTTTAAACACTTCATTCTAAATAACTAAGCACATAAATTTTAGACTGCATAAGAATCATAGAATCGCAGAATTGTTTTGGTTGGAAAGGACTTTTAAGATCATTGAGTCCAGCTGTTAACCTAGCACTGCCAAGTCCACCACTAAACAATATCCATAAGCACCACATCTACAAGACTTTTAAATACCTCCAGGGATGGTGACGCAACCACTTCCGTGGGCAGCCTGTTCCAGTGTTTGATAACCCTTTTGGTGAAGAAATTTTTCCTGATATCCAATCTAAACCTCTCCTGGTACAACTTGAGGCTGTTTCCTCTTGTGCTATCACTTGTTACTTGTGAGAAGAGATTAACACCCGCCCCGCTACAGCCTCCTTTCAGGTAGTTGTAGAAAGCGACAAGGTCTCCCCTGAGTCTCCTTTTCTCCAGACTAAACAACCCCGGTTCCCTCAATCACTCCTCATAAGACTTGTGCTCTAGACCCTTCACCAGCTTTGTTGCCCTTCTTTGGACTCTCTCCAGCACCTCAATGTCTTTCTTGTAGTGAGAGGGCCAAAACTGAACACAGTATTCAAGGTGTGGCCTCACCAGTGCTGAGTACAGAGAGACGATCACTTCCCTAGTCCTGCTGGCCACACTATTTCTAATACAAGCCAGGATGCTGTTGGCCTTCTTGGCCACCTGGCTCATAGTCATCCGGCTATCGATCAACACCCCCAGGTCCTTTTCCGCCAGGCAGTGAATTCCAGATTTCTTCTCCCACCATGAACTGAAGTCTAAAGTTAAATCTTAAAAATGGGATGCAGAACAGATAAAATTAGAAAGTAGGTGAGAAGAATGTTAACTTACTAATACAAAATACTGAGAAAAGGTCTGCATCAGAAACTCTATCATCTACTATACTTAAGCATCTGCTAACTTGCCCATGTTCACATGAGGGCTCCCAAGCAAAAGCTTCACCAGCTTATGTTTCAACAGGAGCAGCTGCATTTTCCAGTATTCTGACTCTAACAGTAACCAGTAATAGACACTTAGGAAAAGAGGGTAAGAAATGGAGCAAGTGTGAGTAAATTGCATTTGGTCATACTATTCAGTACTGATTGCTGATTACAGTAGTGGTTACTGATTGACCTGGCATTAGATTTGTCTCATTCTTTTTCTACTTCCAGAAATATGCTATGGCAAAGTATCCCACAATTGTAAAATAGTACTTTCTTCTGTTTGCTTTAACTCTGTCAGTTATGAATTGTAAAATGTAGTGGCTAACATTTCTCCATTATTGTATGATTTTAAGCATACCATTTGTCTCTTAGTGAGATTATAGGTATGGATCATATCATGCCTTTGGTAAAGATAACCTTTTCCTCAGGAAACCATCTATTTCAGGTATTCAGTCAGGAAATTAAAGGCATAACTTTATTTTCCATCTTAACTATTCAGGATACAAATCTCATCTCTTCCATTTCAGATGAGAATGCCCTGACGACTAGGCTGCAGAGTAATCTTGGTGCATACACAGTCCATATACCAACCAAACAGCTAAGTTTCTCCCCTTAATTAATTTCACAAGTACAGTTAGGCTGTCTTAGTTCAAAATCAAGTATGTAACATCTGCTGCATTTTAAACTTAACTGATTTCACATCAAAATTAACTGGGAGCTGTTGACAGTGGCTTAACTATTTATTTGATCAATGTCATATGTCATTACTGAGTCTTCAGCTAAAGAAAGTGTGACTGAAGACAGGAAAGAAGGCTGTCCACTTGTCTGGCCCAGGCCTTCACATCCTGCATGAAAACCTTCCAGAAAGTAGATTAGACTGAGCTCACTGGAGTGGGCTCAGTTTTGGAAAACCTTCTATAAACGTGACAATGGGGTTAAAGAGAGAGCCTGCAGTGGAAAGGATAAGGACCATTTATGACTGAAAACAAACTCAAAGCTAAGTCTCAGAAATGGTGAAAAGAAGGCAGCCTTTGTGGGGATCCACAAGCACACATTATTTTGACATGTTGAGCTTTCAAACCACTAACAGTTACTGTGTGGAAAGCAAGACTAGAGGAAAGGTTGGAAGGTCAGATTAGGTAAGAGAAAATTTATTTTCAGACTTATATTTAATTCATTTTACCCATAAATATGAGTATTTCACTATTTCTCCTTCTCTGGAGACAATCAAAACCTGCCTGGACGCGTTCCTGTGTGATATGGTCTAGGCAATCCTGCCCCGGCAGGGGGATTGGACTAGATGATCTTTCGAGGTCCCTTCCAATCCCTAACATTCTGTGATTCTGTGATTCTGTGATTTAAAGTGTCACCTTTTCCCCATGCATTGATCTTAGAAATCAGAATCTTGTTGCTATATGCTTCATGGTTGTAGGGGGCTTTATGACAGCCAGAATCTAGTATCAGTTAGTCACTATCATCTCAGCTGGGTGTTACTAACAGCTAAGGTTCAAGGTATGACCCAGCCTGTTGAGGTAGGTCCAGCACTAGAATGAAGATTTTGGAGCATATTTACTTAGGATTATATAGGATTACTTGCATAATGTAATCCTCTTCCAAAAACTCGCATTTACTCAGGACATGCTTGAGGGACAGTTCCTACAAATGACTTGAGTAAATGTGAGCTTCACCTGGTCCTTCAAGAGGGTGAAACCGAACATGATGATACCAATTTGCACTCAGAAAAAACAGAACAAGAGATTCACCAAGTTAAATCACAGTTCAAGCCAAGAATGAAATGTAAACATACCATTCAGAAGGGGTAGATTTGTTTTCTGGAAGCAAATAAAATCAGATGTATGTGTACTATAGAAATTTCAAAGACATGCCAGATATTCAACAGGCATAGGAAAAAAAGCACCCAGTGCTGCTAACCCGAAAACATCTCTAAGGGGATTACTTATGTTTCTATACTACACATTTATATAATAATCAATTAATACTTTTAACCTCAAAAATGAAGTTTGTGGTCTGTGCAGGATTGCAAATGTGTTAACAAGCAATGTTAAAATGTCTACAGAACTATTTTACAAATTAGTGTCCAGGATATTCTGACAGAGGATGTTAGGAACATTGCAAAATACCTCTGAGAGTTACTATTAGCAAGAGTAGAACAAATACATTCTCCAATCTTTAGAAGTCTGATCTTCAAATCTTTAAAACACTTTGTTTCTTCCCTGTTGCTTTGTCATTAGGATTCATATTATTCACCTAATGTTTGCACAAAAGCAACATTCTAGCTAGTGGTTACATGTTCTGCTCTCTCTCTCCAATAAAAATATCTGTATCTACTGAAACAAAAAAGGGGTCTTTATGGAAAAGAGCATGTTAAATCTGTTCTCAGAGACAGTTTTCCTACCCCTGCTAAATTACATCACATTGTTAGATGGTCATAGCAAAAGCATACTTGCTGCACAGTTATGAAAAACTACCCTAAAATTTCTAATAATAGGACAACAGAGTGGAGGTTGGGAATGGGACTTTGGGAGCTAAAAATTAAAATCACTATTTATAATTATTATATTTTTAATATATCTTAAAATAATAATACTTTTTACTATTATTAAAGATAGAAATAAAATACAAAAATACTTTAAATAAAACGTACATATTGAAACTAAATATGCAAAATTAATATATTATAGAACAATTTATTAAAGGAGATGGAAATAGCAGGAAAACACAGAAAAATGACAATTTTTTTTTTCTTGGTTTTCTTTTCGTTTGGAAAAGTAATTCAACCTACACTTCCTGAAGAACTGTCACTTACAGATTGTTCCAGTTAACAGACTGTCACATTGAACACTATATGCAGCTCAGTGGAATTGGCACTGCTCCATAACTGAGAGGTTGTTTTTTTTAAACCTCTTTCAGTTATAGAATATCCTCAGAGTCAATAATATAAAAGCAGCAGCTTTTCTCTTATGGAGAAGAACTTTTATCATGTCCTAAATTAAGTAGTAAGAAGCAAGCTCTTGCATTTTAAAATCCTTGAAAGGCAAGTAACTGGATTAACAGTTCTTGCAGTGAGATTAGTGTGGATCAGGTCATAAAAGTGACGAATGGACTCTAGTGTAATATTTGTATGAACATTTTTATAGATAATCTATCTTAAATACAAAAAGAACACCTAGCATGGTTTAGTTACTGTATATTTGGGAGATATTCTGTATTGAAACCTGAAAATTTCTTTGTGTTTGCACTCATTTTTCAACAAATAATATTTAATCAAGAATTATATTTAACTAATTCTATTTATGTGAAATTAAGCTTAAGAAAGAAAGTACTGTATGGGACATGATATTTCAACTCATGTTCACACAAAAAAAAAGCCCAATTCAAAGAATAAACATGCACATGCATATCAGAAGTCATTTTTGGAGCTAATTCACATACATGCCCTATAAGATGCTCAACAGTTAAGTGCTCACCCTACTTCTAAAGGTAATGCTCATTTCTCTAATGTTGCTTTTCAGAGAGAAGTTGTAATGCTCTGGTTATTTTTTCTTAAACTGTAGAGATGTGATGCAAAGCATTTCATGCAGAGCCACACGGGGAATTACTCTGACGTCGGAGAATGAGGGCTGCAGCTATAAGACGTTTTATTGCAGTTTGAGAATAATAACATTCAAAGGGAAAACACCAGGCTGAAAAGCAAATTCTTATCCTAGGGATCTTACTAATAAGAACAAAAAGATAAAAAAGAGTTAATAACTTTTGCCTAATCCAAAGATATGGAAAGCATCACTGATAAAGAGAATCAGAACAGGAAGAACTGAAATCTATATTAATATAAAGTGCATAATTATTAATAAAAGTCTGTATGTATGGAGATTCTGAGATGGAAAGGGCAAGGTAGGACAAAATCCTGTCTGTATTAATTCACAAACTAGCAGTGTAATGGAAGCATGAAAAAGTCATTGAGTTTTGTAGGGCCACTCAGGCCATGTACTTGCAATGTTGGGTCAATGTGCAAAACACGGGGGAGACTTCATCTGGAATATCGGGAAGAATTTCTGACCTAATTTTAGGTTTCTAATTGAAACATCTTCATTATAAGAAAAGTCTGCCCATGCAATTAATAGAAACAAAAAAGGTTCAGAGTATGTGAACAATATTCTGAATTATCATTCTGAATGGTCTGCTTTACAGTTTTATCATATGAAGAAACTACATTAGATTCCTCAGACAAGTAATATGGGCAATTCTTTGTTGTATGCAATATGGGTCATAGTTTTTAATAGATTTATTCAGATGTAGAAAAGGAGTGATCATGAAACTAGCCTAATTCAGATAAAAATACTAAACCAGATTGCTATACTTATCCTAGTGAAATGAAGGTTATATAGAATTATAATTTCTCATAAATACATCATAGAGCTAAAGTGCAATGTCTACACAGGAGCAAATTAATATAAACACTAGAACTAAGTTTAGGAGAAAACCCAGATATTTCTAACCTTCAAACTACCAAAGTTGTGGAGTAGTAAGTCAGTAGAATAAGTGGGGGAAAATATCTTGCTAATTTTATTAAGAATCACAGAATCACAGAGTCACAGAATCAATCAGGTTGGAAGAGACCTCTGGGATCATCGAGTCCAACCGTTGCCCTGACACCACCCTGTCAACTAGACCATGGCACTAAGTGCCATGTCCAGGCTTTTCTTAAACACATCCAGAGATAGTGACTCCACCACCTCCCTGGGCAGCCCATTCCAATGGCTAATGACCCTTTCTGAAAATAAATTCTTCCTGATGTCCAACCTGAACCTCTCCTGGCGAAGCTTGAGGCTATGTCCTCTTGTCCTATCGCTAGTTGCCCGGGAGAAGAGGCCGACTCCCACTTCACTACAACCTCCCTTCAGGTAGTTGTAGACTGCAATAAGGTCACCTCTGAGCCTCCTCTTCTCCAGGCTAAACAACCCCAGCTCCCTCAGCTGTTCCTCATAGGTCATACCCTCCAGACCCTTCACCAGCTTGGTTGCCCTCCTCTGGACTCGCTCCAACATCTCAACATCTTTCTTGAAGTGCGGGACCCAGAACTGAACACAGTACTCAAGATGTGGCCTCACCAGTGCTGAGTACAGAGGGACGATCACTTCCCTAGACCGGCTGGCTACACTATTCTTAATAGAGGCCAGGATGCCATTGGCCTTCTTGGCCACCTGGGCACACTGCTGGCTCATGTTTAGCTGGCTGTCGATCAGCACCCCCACGTCTCTTTCCTCCGGGCCGCTTTCTAACCACTCTTCCCCCAGCCTGTAGAGCTGCGTGGGGTTGTTGTGGCCAAAGTGTAAGACCCGGCACTTGTTCTTGTTGAACCTCATGCCGTTGGTCTCAGCCCGTCTATCTAACCTGTCCAGATCCCTCTGTAGGGCCCTCCTACCCTCCAGCAGATCGACACTCCCACCCAGCTTGGTGTCATCTGCAAATTTACTGAGGGTGCACTCTATCCCTATGTCTAGATCATCTATAAAGATATTGAACAACACCGGCCCCAGAACTGAGCCCTGGGGAACACTGCTAGTGACCGGCCGCCAGTTGGACTTTGCCCCATTCACCACCACTCTCTGGGCTGTGAATCAATTTACAATACGGTGAATCACTCCATCAATTTACAATATGGTGAATCACCACCACTCTCTGGGCTGTGAATCAATTTACAATATGGAGAAGGTGAATCAATTTACAATATGGTTTTTTACATTATCAGAGGACTGGGTTTGGCGACATGTAGAAATGTTCAAGTCCTTCCAGAATAAGGCAGACTTAATCTGTAAGACTGGGAAGGGTTTTTACATTTATTGTATTCAGAATTGAGGGGAATTCTCTTTTATAAGTTCATGGAAGTGTTTTATCTAATAAGTTTCTTATGATTTCCCATTTCCAGAACTTCAAGATAAATGAATTTGCACAAGGTGATTTGTCTTTCCTAGTGATATATATAGGCTTTCATGACAACCTTTGTCATTCCAAGACGGTAAAATGGAAGTACTTCCTTTCAGCTAATAAATGGTTCAGATGTGTAAAAATGGTGTTAGGAATTTGGATCACTTGATTCTCTTATTTCAAACAGTAATCAAGAGAATCTTCAAGTCAAAACATAGGTACAAAATACTTTTAATTTACCTTTACAGCTATTGGGAGTCAATCACTACTACCTGTTGACAGAAATAACCTCGTTCTTTCAGTCAAAACACAGATATATATGAAAAAAGGGGCCCAACAACTTGACATGCCATCTCGATGTTCTTACAACATCATAAATCATTCATTTTCTCGTTCTAAGAATAGCTTCTTCTATTCTTTTAAGGTATTATGACAAACACAGTTTGTATCTGATAATTGTTTTGTTGTTTGAAAGTGAATGTTGCCCTGCAGCAAGGGCTGCAAACTTCAGCTACTCAGAAGAAAACAGATATACTTTTAAAGAAAAAGATTTCTTCTACATAGACTACTCTAGGAAATGAGTGCTTAGGACAGTCTAGAAGAAATCAAAGTGAAATGAAAGACTGACAAGATACGGATCTTATGTGATAATGATGTAATTATGTATAATTTCAAAAATATAAAATATATAAATAAAAATGTAAAATAACGTCTTCACTGTGTTTCCCCATATTAACACTTGGATGGGTGGACTCTTAAATGGGTTAAAAACTGGCTGGATGACCGAGCCCAGAGAGTGGTGGTGAATGGGGCAAAATCCAACTGGCGGCCAGTCACTAGCGGTGTTCCCCAGGGCTCAGTTCTGGGGCCGGTGTTGTTCAGTATCTTTATAGATGATCTAGACATAGGGATAGAGTGCACCCTCAGCAAATTTGCAGATGACACCAAGCTGGGTGGGAGTGTCGATCTGCTGGAGGGTAGGAAGGCCCTACAGAGGGATCTGGACAGGTTAGATAGATGGGCTGAGACCAAAGGCGTGAGGTTCAACAAGAACAAGTGCCGGGTCTTAAACTTCGGCCACAACAACCCCATGCAGCGCTACAGGCTGGGGGAAGAGTGGTTAGAAAGCAGCCCTGTGGAAAGAGACGTGGGGGTGCTGATCAACAGCCAGCTAAACATGAGCCAGCAGTGTGCCCAGGTGGCCAAGAAGGCCAATGGCATCCTGGCCTCTATTAAGAATAGTGTAGCCAGCCGGTCTAGGGAAGTGATCGTCCCTCTGTACTCGGCACTGGTGAGGCCGCACCTTGAATACTCTGTCCATTTCTGGGCCCCGCACTTCAAGAAAGATGTTGAGGTGTTGGAGCGAGTCCAGAGGAGGGCAACCAAGCTGGTGAAGGGTCTGGAGGGTATGACCTATGAGGAACAGCTGAGGGAGCTGGGGTTGTTTAGCCTGGAGAAGAGGAGGCTCAGAGGTGACCTTATTGCAGTCTACAACTACCTGAAGGGAGGTTGTAGTGGAGTGGGAGTCGGCCTCTTCTCCCGGGCAACTAGCGATAGGACAAGAGGACATAGCCTCAAGCTTCGCCAGGGAAGGTTCAGGTTGGACATTAGGAAGCATTTCTTCTCAGAAATTGTCATTAGCCATTGGAACGGGCTGCCCAGGGAGGTGGTGGAGTCACCATCTCTGGATGTGTTTAAGAAAAGCCTGGACATGGCACTTAGTGCCATGGTCTAGTTGACAGGGTGGTGTCAGGGCAACGGTTGGACTCGATGATCCCAGAGGTCTCTTCCAACCTGATTGATTCTGTGATTCTGTGATTATCGACGTTCATCAAAGCCATGTGTTACTATTAACTATGCATTAGGTATGCTATATCAGTATTAGTATTACTGCAGTCATGATAGCTGAAGGATGCAACATAAGAAAAATTTCTAGGAGAAGTTTATGAACATAATTTTCAATGCCATCTGACATGCCTAACCTTTCTGTGTAAGCTAAGTATAAATCTTTTCATAGCTGAAAATGTCGCATCTTGGAGAATTAAAAAAAAAGAAAAGTGAGAATAGTTTTCAGACACTGAAACGTCAGCCAGAGTGGGTGTACAGCTCAGTCCTACTGCAACAAAGCTGTATTGGCCTCAGCAGTCCCTGTCAATTTGCTAACAACCCCCTGCCAAAACAAGCTTCATCGCTGATCATACTCTGCTTCAGCACAGGAGTTGTGCTTGAACTGCTTGAGAACTGTGTGCAGCTCAGTAGTCCAGTATTATTTGACTATTAAGCTTATATATAGCTTATAAGCTACTAAACTTATAGCTATTGTGTGTGTATGTGTTTTCATGCGTTTGTTAGGGATGCTGACCTTGAGCAGCTGTTCTGCTACACAGGTAATGCTTAAATGACCACTGAACTAGAAAATAAAGTAGGGTTTTGAATGACTGCCTATTTCATCTGGTTCAGTAAATGTTTAAATGCAATTAAACCCATCGGGCTTTATCCCCCATCCAAAATGGATGTATAAAGTACTTTTGGAAAGGAAGGTGCTTTAAAAGTCTCAGATTAAAAAAATAAAAAAAATTAGATGTCCTACTTTCAGGGTGAGTACTTAGATATATATAACTGAATGGCAGAGCAACCACCAATAGATTTCTGAATGTAGTCTCATTTTTCCTTTGCTTTTCTTGTGTAAGATAAAATTTCTTAGCAGATTGAATGGAGTATATTCTTTAAAACAAAAGATGTTTTTAATGTTTTCATTTATATTAAAAAGCAAAAAACAAATACTGTTTCTGCTCAGTCTGGTTTGATTCGAAAGGATCAACAGCATTTGCAGCTTCACCCTTTACTTGACTTCCCGTCCTTCTTTGTAGTTCCTTCAGGAGAGTAAGGGATTGGATGTGTCTAAGATTATATGAGTAAGAAGCACACAAACAAGTAATTTTTTTTTTTGTTGGTAACTTTTTATGTACCTTATTGAAAGCAGCAGTCATATTGATTATTATGACTAAATGTACTGCTTTGCCTCATCGTTATTTCTTAAAAGGTGTGAATTTAATCTTAAAATCTGTATTTTGCATTCATAAGCATACCATTTGGGCCTGTACTATTACCATTTGTCAAAGTCTTGACTTTCAAGTAATATGTACAATTTTTCAAACTATAAGATTTAGTTAAGGAAGAATGAGTACTCTTCATTAGATTGGTTACACTGTTACTGGGCGTATTCCTTCATCAGTAATGTGCTGTTAACGATCCTGTGCCAATCTGTACACAACGTAAAGAGAATTTAAATCTGTTATTCTAATGCTTATACTGTACAAAATATTGTATTTACCAGTATTTTGGACTTAGTATCTCTCACTGGTCAATTCACCTGGCTTTTAATTCCTACCTTTTCCTTTCTGAGCTCCAACCTAAAAAGTATCTGGATCTCTCTTATAGACTGAGTCTATGTTAATTTGCATCCTTTTGAGTCAGCTTGATTTCAATTGAATTTAGCTTGTTGACTTCAGTAAGAAGGAGTTTAGGAAAATACATGTGGACAAGGAGATTGCTATTTAGCCTCCTGCTCTGTTGTAAATGACCACAGAATCACAGAATCAATCAGGTTAGAAGAGACCTCTGGGATCATCGAGTCCAACCGTTGCCCTGACACCACCCTGTCAACTAGACCATGGCACTAAGTGCCATGTCCAGGCTTTTCTTAAACACATCCAGAGATGGTGACTCCACCACCTCCCTGGGCAGCCCGTTCCAATGGCTAATGACAATTTCTGAGAAGAAATGCTTCCTAATGTCTAACCTGAACCTTCCCTGGCGAAGCTTGAGGCTGTGTCCTCTTGTACTATCGCTAGTTGCCTGGGAGAAGAGGCCGACTCCCACTCCACTACAACCTCCCTTCAGGTAGTTGTAGACTGCAATAAGGTCACCTCTGAGCCTCCTCTTCTCCAGGCTAAACAACCCCAGCTCCCTCAGCTGTTCCTCATAGGTCATACCCTCCAGACCCTTCACCAGCTTGGTTGCCCTCCTCTGGACTCGCTCCAACACCTCAACATCTTTCTTGAAGTGCGGGGCCCAGAAATGGACAGAGTATTCAAGGTGCGGCCTCACCAGTGCCGAGTACAGAGGGACGATCACTTCCCTAGACCGGCTGGCTACACTATTCTTAATAGAGGCCAGGATGCCATTGGCCTTCTTGGCCACCTGGGCACACTGCTGGCTCATGTTTAGCTGGCTGTCGATCAGCACCCCCACGTCTCTTTCCTCCAGGCCGCTTTCTAACCACTCTTCCCCCAGCCTGTAGCGCTGCATGGGGTTGTTGTGGCCAAAGTGTAAGACCCGGCACTTGTTCTTGTTGAACCTCATGCCGTTGGTCTTGGCCCATCTATCTAACCTGTCCAGATCCCTCTGTAGAGCCTTCCTACCCTCCAGCAGGAAGACCAGAGGATCACTTCTCTCTTTTTCTGCAAAATAACCTCCAGCTTTTAATGGGAGCTGTGTTAACAAATCCATTACAGATGGTAAAGTACTTGCATACTATGAGGCAGGAGTTAGTCAAAGAGCAATGGTGGAACCCACAATTTCATAAATATATGAAATAACCACAGGCTACTGTTCCTTATTTAATGGTTCCCATTTAAATATTTTTTCCCCTCACAACTTAATTTTCAATTTCCTTACATGCTCTTTGTCAGATGTCTACTTTTTCACAAAGGTTTGAATTTACTTTCCAGATTTTTATTTTGATATAATCAAATTTTTACACTAATTGTATTCACTACACCTTTATAAACTTTCTATTTTCCTCTTCAGTTTATATAGAAATTATTCAGCCCATTTTCTCATTTCAGCTTTCTTTTGTTGCTTTTTTTTTTTTGTTGATTTTTTCCCCTGAAGACTGTCTAAAGCCTGCTAAATTTTTGACAATTTCTTCCTTCATATCAGAAGACAGTGAAACACCACTCAGCTTGATAATATCTGGAATGGGTGAAATCTTGTTTTTTAGTGACTATTGAAAATGGTAGTCAAACTCCTGATGGTTGCTTAAGATATAAATAAAGGCAAAAATCAGAAACAGATAATGGCAAGATATGCTGATTTCATTCAAATTAAATTACAGTAAAGTTAGAAAAATAAACAAGAATAATGAAATTGTATTCAAAAGCAATCGAATTGTGATTCAGCCAGCAGATGGCAAGTGGTGTTCAGTGAAGAAAGGCAATAAGGCTGAAGGTCTTAATTGTACTATGCAAATATCTATGAATTGAAGATCCAGAGAAAACTTTTTCCTCACCTGTCACTATAGAGTATACTGAGCTTTTGTTACTATGAGAAGGAAAAAGACAATATATTATGCACCCTAGCAATCTCAAGGATAAGATGTTGAATATGTAAAACGATTCATTTATAGTGAACCTGAAGGGACTTTGTTTCGTTTTTACTGGATGTTCTAATCTGGGATGGATTCATTTACCTTTGTTTTGGAGTATTAATCTCTATTATTTGCCTGAGCATGCTGAGGGAGATGCAGTGTGAACAGGGAAAAGCACCAACAAAGCATAGCTGGAGCATGAAGTAAATGCTGCAATAAAAATAACAAGTGGCCAGAAGTGTGGTCAAAAATAATGTGGGAAAAAATAAGGAACAAAAGCCTTTTTACTTTTTTCATCCAATGAATTCTGTTGAATTTAATGTCAGTATTAGGGAACAGCTTTTGACCCTAACAATATAAATGACTAAAAATACAAAATATTTGGTAACAATGCAGTTCTAACTCTTGGTGCATTTGTTATGTCATCTAAAATCACTTTTCAGGAAAGGAAAATTTCTTAAAAGGCAAAAGTCAAAGTTTCTTCAAAAAGTACCAGCAGCTGCTTCTCTGTATGTGGCCAAGCATGTTAACTTATGCATGCATCACCCAAAGAACTTAAAAGATAGGCTTTCAAAAAACATTCCAAACAATGTCAGCCAAACATCTGAAGGAGGCATTTAGATAAAAGCCTGTAGTATTTTCATTAGTTCAGGTGAACATGAAAGTTTTCAGCTGGCTTTCCCCCACATTTGTCAACATTACTAATTAATAGCTAGGGATATAATTTTCTCTTGGCACTCTCTGTAGGATGCTTGATAGCCCTCACTCTTTCTTAAAATATGCAGTTAATCTTGGCTTCCTAAACATGCTTACTAATAGAATGCATGTTAAAAGTGCATAAATAATTCATATTAAAATTATATGATTAATTACCTGAACAGAGCTAAGGCAGGAGAACATCGAAAGAAGAAAATATGCAAATTTGATTCTTCTACTTCTTTAAAACTGTTTGCAATTTTTTCCTTTGGTAACAGTAAAACATAAATTGGGACATGGATATAATAGTAAACTGCACGGAATAGAGTCAGAAGACTTTAACTTTGTAGAGACTTGATGTTAATTGGCTTAACAATCCTCCCAAAGCACTTAAAGAAGTTGTGAGTAGTTTGAGGATGATGCAGATCATTGATGTCCCCTCAAACTTAATACAATTACAGCCATATTTTGCCTGAGTGGATCCTGAATGAAGCATGCACACTGGACAGAGATTTCAGAAAGCCTCTGTTCAAAAGATTTCAGTGATAAGTGAGTCTCACGAGTGTTAAGTGCTGTACACTTTTTGACTTCTAGCATTGAACACAGGATGAAAAATGGAAAACTTTCACTTTAAAATATAATTTTAAAAAAGGAAACGAGGAAGAAAAACAAGTGCTGATTTTTTAAGACCAAAAATTTAAAACAAAAAAAAAAGGTTATATATGTTGGTATTTAAATATCGGTGTTTCTAGAAAATTAAAAAGGCAAAAGCAAGATTTTATCATTTTTGGTTTTGAAGCATGGTTTAGGTTTCAGACATATAACTTCAATTGTCTTTCACTGAAGACACACGGCTTGAACTTTACATTCAAAATTTTAAAAATGTGTTCAAATTGTGCAAAGATATCAAAGCAGTTATTAACATTTGTGAATCAAAACACTCTACCAGCAGCTATAGCAGATGTCAGAATCTTTCTCAGCTACTTAGAGAACTTGCCAACAGTTGCAGTTGCTTCAGTTTCTTTATTCCCACGGTTTGTTTAAATAATTTAGATGAAAATATCTTTGCAATGACTTTAAACACTGAAGAGTAAATATTCCACTAAAATTTTGCAAGATAACAGACCAGTTTCTAGCCTTATACATTGTATTTTTATTCTTTGGTATCTTGTTTTAGAATACAAATTTGTTGTCTTTAACATCTGTCCTGGTTTGGCCTAAACCAGACCGATTTTTCTTTCAGTGATTTTTACTTTCAGCTAAGTCTCCTCTAAGTAACTGCACTTTCTGAAACTAACTGCATGTTTTCTCAGACAGTGTCTGCTTCCAGGACTGATAACGCTCGAAGTTTGTAGTTATCACTGAGGCACCGGTAGGGATGTTGTGCAGAAAGGCTCTTGCTGTACTTGTTCTTGAGAGAAACCAAGGTCACTGCTGAATTCCTCACTGCTTACGAGTGAAGAGCCGAAGGGGGGTCGCAGCTGCAGGGGGGAGCGGACAGGGCAGGTGACCCAAAATTGACCAACGAGGGTATTCCATCCCATACACGTCATTCTCAGTATAAAGCGAGGGGATCACGAGGGTCTCGCTCTCTTTCTGCTATGGCCGGTGTCCAAGGAGGACTCCGTCTGTTTTCCTGCTGCCCCCGATCCCGATCCGTGCATCCCTGAATCCAGCTCTCGACCGTCGCTAGGCCCAGGCTGGGCCTTCCCGGAGCCTGCCCTGCAGTGCCGGTGGTGACGTGGCTGACTTCAGGGGAGTTCAATCTTGGTTTTGTATATATATTTGTATATATTTGATTATTTCTATTATTGTTATTATACTCTTTTTCATTATTATAGTTGATTAAAACTATTTTAACTTTCCAACCCAGAAGTCTCTCTCCCTTTTCCCTTTCCCTTTCCCTCTGGGGGGAGGGGGGGGGATAACAGAGAGCATCTGCCACATGTTTAATAGCTGGCCCAGCTTTAAACCGTGACAGATTTATTGGCGCCCAATGTGGGGCACGAGAGAAGCTCCGACAGGTTGCTCTGATAAGTCGAATCCCAGCTCCAGTGGGAGGAGACCCGGAGAGCTCAGCCAAGAGAGTATCAGATTTCTTCCTTTGAGATTTACGAGGGGTTGGAAATCAAAACAGATAGCTAAGATGATAATGTTATTTGTGAGCCTTGTGTTACCTCTTTTCTTTATAAAGCTTGTTTTAGAGTTAAGTGTAATAATACCTTACCTGCCGTATGCGCTGTGTGTTAGTGCTTTCATGTGGTTTAACAGGGCGTGCTGGTCGAAATGTGTCATTTTGGTATGGGTTTTGATACTGATTTATGTCGTGATAAACTGGGCAGTTATTATTCCGATCTCTTATCTCTATGATACAATGATGGGCAGCTTTAATCGCGAATCCGTAGCTGCGCACACCGGGCGTCTTCTAACTGATTTTGATAGTATCTGCTCCTTTTTTGCCAAGCTGATCCCTGCAAAATTCGAACAGGGCATGTTTTTATTTGTGTGTGTCCTGAATGTGTTTCTGGTGTGGTATGTGATTAGATGTCAGTGCAGCAACAGCGGGAGGTATCATGCTGCCCCTGTAACCAGGAGAAAACACCGAAAGAAATCAGCTAGTAAAGTGAAGGATGATGACTCAGAGGCTTCTAAGGCAGAGCCAGCACGGGACCCAGGTGAGGGCCCTTCTCAGTCAGAGTCAGGGCCTGACACAGAGGGGGGTTTCATTGATCGTCTTTTTAAAGAAGACCCATTACACAAGAAGGACAAGAATCACAGAATCACAGAATCACAGAACGTTAGGGATTGGAAGGGACCTCGAAAGATCATCTAGTCCAATCCCCCTGCCGGGGCAGGATTGCCTAGACCATATCACACAGGAACGCGTCCAGGCGGGTTTTGATAGAAGGAAGAAAGTTCCTTCTAAAGCAGAACAATCACAGGAGGACTCGGACTCGGAAGTAGAGATAACCTACCACTCCTTATCCCTGAAAGAACTGCGAAATATAAGAAAAGATTTTAGTCGTTATGAAGGTGAGCCAATTATTACCTGGTTGCTCCGATGCTGGGATAATGGGGCAGATAGCATAGAATTGGATGGCAGAGAAGCCAGACAGTTGGGATCCCTGTCCAGAGATGGTGGTATTGATAAGATGCTTCCAAGAAGGTCGAACACTATCAGTCTCTGGAGGCGACTCTTGTCAGCTGTAAAGAGCAGGTATCCCTATAAAGATGATGTTATGAGCCACCTAAGCAAATGGACCACTATAGAAAAAGGTATTAACTACCTTAGAGAACTAGCGGTGCAAGAGATCATTTATAAACACCCTCAGGACATTGTAGATCCTGTAAATCCTGATGAAGTGGAATGCAACCGATCCATGTTCTGGAAGGTTGTGAAGAGTGCTCCACCAACACATACCCATACATTGTCAATATTAGTCTGGGGAGAAGATGCTATGGCACGACCTAGTGTGGGCGAAATGGCTAACTATATGCGACAGTATGAAGATAGTATTTCTTCCCCACTGCAGGCCCGTGTCTCGGCTGTGGAAAAACTGACTAAGGAGAACAAGGACTCATTTAAACAACTGTCAGACAAACTGTCCAGGATCGAGAATAAACTTGACTCTCTACCTACACAGGCCCACGTTGCAGCTGTTAGGAGGAAACGCCCTCCTACTGGACCGGCTCAAAGGAAACGGAACACGTCACGAGGTATCCTGTGGTTTACCCTGCGTGATTATGGGGAGGACATGAACAGATGGCATGGACAACCTACCAGTACCCTACAGGCACGAGTACGTGAGTTGCAAACTAACAGAAATACCAGTGAGAATTTTCCTAGGAGGATGGCTGCTCCAGTTACCAGTGAGCAGGACCCCAGTCAGGGTAGATGGGCCTCAAATCCCTTTTTTCCAAGAGTGAATAGGGGAAATGAAGGTCCAATCCCCGTGAGCTGCACGAATCCAATCTTTAATTAGAGGGGCCCTGCCTCCAGCCAGGAGGAGGAGAGGGACAACCGAGTTTATTGGACTGTGTGGATTCGATGGCCTGGCACATTAGAACCACAAAAGTATCGAGCCCTGGTAGACACTGGTGCACAGTGCACCCTCATGCCATCGAATCATAAAGGGACAGAATCTGTCAGTATCTCGGGAATAACAGGGGGATCTCAAGAGTTATCTGTATTGGAGGCCGAAGTGAGCCTAACTGAAAATGAATGGAAAAAGCACCCCATTGTGACTGGCCCAGATGCTCCGTGCATCCTTGGCATGGACTACCTTAAGAAAGGGTATTTTAAGGACCCAAAAGGATATAGATGGGCCTTTGGTGTAGCAGCTGTAGAGACTGAGGACATTAAACGGCTCTCTACCTTGCCTGGCCTCTCAGAGGATCCTTCTGTTGTGGGGTTGCTGAAAGTTGAAGAACAACAGGTGCCAATTGCTACTGCTATGGTGCACCAACGACAATATTGCACCAATCGAGACTCCTTGATCCCCATTCATAAACTGATTAGACAATTAGAAAATCAAGGAGTGATTAGCAAGACTCGCTCACCCTTTAATAGTCCTATATGGCCAGTGCAAAAGTCTAATGGAGAATGGAGATTAACTGTGGACTATCGTGGCCTAAATGAAGTTACACCACCTCTGAGTGCTGCTGTGCCAGACATGCTAGAACTTCAATACGAACTGGAGTCAAAGGCAGCCAAGTGGTACGCCACTATAGACATTGCTAATGCATTTTTCTCTATTCCCTTAGCACCAAAGTGGAGGCCACAGTTTGCTTTTACCTGGAGAGGTATCCAGTACACCTGGAATCGACTACCCCAGGGGTGGAAACACAGTCCTACTATTTGCCACAGACTGATCCAGACTGCACTAGAAGAGGGTGGAGCTCCAGAACATTTGCAATATATTGATGACATCATTGTATGGGGTGATACAGCAGCAGAAGTTTTTGACAAAGGGGAGAAAATAATTCAAATTCTTCTGCAAGCTGGTTTTGCCATAAAAAGAGGCAAGGTCAAGGGGCCTGCCCGGGAGATCCAGTTTTTAGGGATTAAATGGCAAGATGGGCGTCACCAGATCCCGATAGAGGTGATCAACAAAATAACAGCTATGTCCCCACCAACTAACGAAAAGGAAACACAAGCCTTCTTAGGCGTTGTGGGTTTCTGGAGAACGCATATTCCAGATTACAGCCAGATTGTACGCCCTCTTTATCAGGTGACCAGAAAGAAAAATGATTTTCAGTGGGGCCCTGAACAACAACAGGCTTTTGAACAGATTAAACAAGAAATTGTGCATGCAGTAGCCCTTGGACCAGTCCGTATGGGACAAGATGTTAAAAATGTGCTCTACACCTCAGCTGGGGACAATGGTCCTACCTGGAGCCTCTGGCAGAAAGTGCCAGGGGAGACTCGAGGTCGACCCCTAGGATTTTGGAGTCGAGGATACAAGGGCTCTGAGGCCAATTACACCCCAACTGAAAAAGAGATACTGGCAGCATATGAAGGAGTTAGAGTTGCCTCAGAGGTAATTGGTACTGAAGCACAGCTTCTCCTGGCACCCTGATTACCAGTACTAGGCTGGATGTTCAAGGGTAAGTTTCCTACTACTCATCATGCAACTGATGCTACATGGAGTAAATGGATTGCATTAATTACACAGAGGGCTCGAATAGGAAACCCTAATCGCCCAGGAATCTTAGAAGTGATTATGGACTGGCCAGAAGGCAAAGACTTCGGAATGCCACCAGAAAAGGAGGTGACACGTGCTGAAGAAGCCCCACCATATAATGAATTACCAGAGGATGAGAAGCAGTATGTCCTGTTCACCGATGGATCCTGCCGTCTTGTAGGAAAGCATCGGAAGTGGAAGGCTGCTGTATGGAGTCCTATACAACGAGTCACAGAAGCCACAGAAGGACAAGGTGAATCAAGTCAATTCGCAGAGGTAAAAGCCATCCAGCTGGCTTTAGACATTGCTGAATGAGAAAAGTGGCCAAGGCTGTATCTTTATACTGACTCATGGATGGTGGCAAATGCCTTGTGGGGGTGGTTAAAGCAGTGGAAGCGAAGCAACTGGCAGCGCAAAGGGAAACCTATTTGGGCTGCTAAATTGTGGCAAGATATTGCTGCTCGGCTAGAGAAACTAGTCGTGAAGGTACGTCATGTAGATGCTCACGTACCTAAAAGTCGGGCAACTGAGGAACATCGAAACAACCAACAAGCAGATCAGGCTGCTAAAGTGTTCCAAATAGATTTGGACTGGGAACATAAAGGTGAACTATTTTTAGCTCGGTGGGCTCATGACACTTCAGGTCCTCAAGGGAGAGATGCAACATACAGATGGGCTCGTGACCGAGGGGTGGACTTAACTATGGACTCTATTGCACAGGTTATCCATGATTGTGAAACATGCGCCGCAATTAAGCAAGCCAAACGGTTAAAATCTTTGTGGTATGGGGGGCGGTGGTTGAAATATAAATATGGGGAGGCCTGGCAAATTGACTACATCACACTCCCTCAAACCCGCCAGGGTAAACGCTATGTGCTTACCATGGTGGAGGCGACCACCGGATGATTGGAAACATACCCTGTGCCCCATGCCACTGCCCGGAACACTATCCTGGGCCTCAAAAAGCAAATCTTGTGGCGACATGGCACACCAGAGAGAATTGAGTCGGACAATGGGACTCATTTCAAAAACAGTCTCATAGATAACTGGGCCAAAGAGCATGGCATCGAATGGGTATATCACATCCCCTATCATGCATCAGCATCTGGGAAAGCTGAACGGTATAATGGGCTGTTAAAAACTACCCTAAAAGCAATGGGGGGTGGAACCTTTAAGAACTGGGATAAGCATTTGGCACAAGCTACCTGGCTAGTTAACACCAGAGGATCTATCAACTGAGCTGGCCCTGCTCAGTCAGACCTTCTACATACAATAGAAGGGGATAAAGTCCCTGTGGTGCATGAAAGGAATCTGTTGGGAAAAACTGTCTGGGTTCTTCCTGCTACGGGCAAAGGTAAACCCATTCATGAGATTGCTTTTGCTCAAGGACCTGGATGTACTTGGTGGGTGATGCTGCAGGATGGTGAAGTCCGATGTGTCCCTGAAGGTGATCTGATCTTGGGTGAGAATACTTAATTCTGAACTGCATGATGTTAATTGCTGCATAATACTAACAGTGTTCATAAGTGTCTTTCAGGTTGAAGCAGTGGTGATGAGACTGGAGCTAGCTGCAAGTGGCGTCCAGTAACCTCCTCGAGACTGACATCTTTAACCTGCAACCCGTGGGCACGAACTGTGACAAAGCTCATACCATCTCTCCTAACCTGGGAGACTCCTAGCCAGATGGAAACCCACAATCCTGAACTAAATGAACTTGATGAACTTTTTTTTTGTATAGAGATGAATCATAAACTAATGTTATCTGTATATATTTTAAAATGAAAAGTTAGTGGTGATCTGAGTATGACGTGAATGGTATGGAATAAGGGGTGGAATGTCCTGGTTTGGCCTAAACCAGGCCAATTTTCCTTTCAGTGATTTTTACTTTCAGCTAAGTCTCCTCTAAGTAACTGCACTTTCTGAAACTAACTGCATGTTTTCTCAGACAGTGTCTGCTTCCAGGACTGATAACGCTTGAAGTTTGTAGTTATCACTGAGGCACCGGTAGGGATGTTGTGCAGAAAGGCTCTTGCTGTACTTGTTCTTGAGAGAAACCAAGGTCACTGCTGAATTCCTCACTGCTTACGAGTGAAGAGCCGAAGGGGGGTCGCAGCTGCAGGGGGGAGCGGACAGGGCAGGTGACCCAAAATTGACCAACGAGGGTATTCCATCCCATACACGTCATTCTCAGTATAAAGCGAGGGGATCACGAGGGTCTCGCTCTCTTTCTGCTATGGCCGGTGTCCAAGGAGGACTCCGTCTGTTTTCCTGCTGCCCCCGATCCCGATCCGTGCATCCCTGAATCCAGCTCTCGACCGTCGCTAGGCCCAGGCTGGGCCTTCCCGGAGCCTGCCCTGCAGTGCCGGTGGTGACGTGGCTGACTTCAGGGGAGCTCAATCTTGGTTTTGTATATATATTTGTATATATTTGATTATTTCTATTATTGTTATTATACTCTTTTTCATTATTATAGTTGATTAAAACTATTTTAACTTTCCAACCCAGAAGTCTCTCTCCCTTTTCCCTTTCCCTTTCCCTCTGGGGGGAGGCGGGGGGGGAATAACAGAGAGCATCTGCCGCAGGTTTAATAGCCGGCCCAGCTTTAAACCGTGACAACATCATAAGGAAAGAAAAAAAAGAATATAAATCTTGTCTTTTGGGGCATATTTTGTCTTTATCTGTTCCATTAGTCATCCTATCTGAGGGACAGATTTTTATCTACTTTAAATCAGAAGAGATTTTAAAAAACTAGTCTACCGAGTCAAAGATTTTGAGAGGAGTATTAGCTGGAAGTTGTCTGCTCTCTTTTTTATGTCCCCATCGTATGGTATATTTTAGTGCTGTAAAAAACGCTTTGGACTGAGACTTGACATAACTTTTAAAGAGAAAAATTTTAATCTTAATTAAATTTTAGAATTTCAGATTTTGTTTCATGAAAATAAAAGGTCAGCCTTTTGCTTCAGAAAAATCAAATATAACAATAAAACTAATCATTTACAAAGAACTTGGGAAATTCTTCTTATCTGGATATATTCCATGTATAAAGTGTTAAGCTCGGTTCATTCAGTAACAAGAACTATTTTTCTTCAATAAAATTAGAACTTTGCAGCTTGTCTTTCTTTTCTATTTGAACAGAATGAACGTAGAACTATAAGGCTAATTCTGTACTGGGATCTTTATCATGCTGAAGATAATATAAGCCCTCTCACACCAGAAATTTCTTTTGTTGTTTTGTTGTTAGTTTTACCTTTTCTGATAGACTTTTGTTCTTCTTTTTTAAATTTTAAAATAGAATTCAAACATGAATGTCTATGCTTTGTCTATGATAGTGCAGGATTTGTACTGAAAATATTTGACTTTTTAAAATATAAACAAAGCCTAACCAAATAGTTGTATAAACCTAAAGAAGTCTGTAACTATATTTCAATGCTTTCTGTGACCGTTAATTTACTCATAGAAAAACTATACAAATTACATAAAAAGCCCTTCAAAAAACCTATGCACAAGTCAGAAACATACAAAGTGAAGTAGGAAAATGAATAGGCTTCAGAAAAAAAGCAAACAACCAACCAAACTACAAAATTTATCAGGGGTTTAAATATAGCAATATGATTTAAAGGGTTGTTTTATAATAATTTTCAGCATGGTAAACTCAGAAATTCCTGTTAAAATTGAGGATTCACTGTTCAAAGCACAGTCTAACTTCCACCAACTGGAAAGACTAAGACCACAGTTTTCTGATTTGAATTAGAATGGCTGGGGTTTCATGGAGATTAAAATACTTAGAAGTTTATATTTCTATTGTGTATTGAGTTTACCCATACAGGCCATGTTGTATAATAAGGACTGAAATTCGGATATGATAAAAAGTGAGTAGTAAACAAATGCAGGCCAGTCAAGAGTGATCAGACTAATAGTGATATTAAATTGTAAAAATTGTTGCATGAAGTCTGCATAGTACATTTGCAAGAACTAAATTAATTAATATAAAATTAAAAAATAAGTAATAGTGAATTAATAAAATGTTAATTATTACAAAAAATTACATAAGTAAGACACTGTTTGTAAAGTCCTGCCAAACTGAAACATTAGAAAAAAGATTGAGAAAAATAAATAAATACGATGACAGGTTTTAATATTTTTTTCAAATATTAACAATTCTATTTTTTTATCTGTGAACAAATGGACTAAAACACATACTTAGAAAGAAGAGATTCTCTGAAATAACTTGTTTCTTGTAGCTGAAGTCTTTAAGGTGAAAAAAAAAAGTGTGATACAGCCTCAAAAGCTAGCAACAATTGGCTTGTACTGCCTCCATTTTACAGTTTAATTAATTTTTTGCACCTTTTGTCTTAGAAGCTATCCCCATGCACTTGGAAAGAGGTCATACCTGAGCTCACTGTACATAAACATACACTTGCCTGCTTCTCATAATAATATGACATAATGCTGCATAGTAAGTGTTTCAAGTTTGCCTAGTGGTAATGAATCTTACTGTCATGCAAGGATGCCTTGCCACTCACTTCTCATTCTTCCTCAGTTTCTTGCCAGAGAGTCACAGGCTTTGTGCTAGAAATTGAGTCTCTCTTCCCACATATTAGAGGGAAGTGTGGTTTATTTGGGTTTGTTTTTTTTGGTGTGGGAGTCACCGTAGTCATTTATACGAATGTTGTATGTCTGTTGGAAAGGGAAAGAAAAAAGTGAATTTTGGGAGAAAACTTTCTCCAAACCTTTTCATGTAGTTAAAGCAAATGAAAAATTGCATGCATAGCATGGTCTATCTCCCTTGCATGTATATGTGTATGTACTCATATATTACACACATGCAAGATATGTGGGTATGTTATGTTTACGAATTGGGAGACTGGGAAAAAGGAAAGAGTCATTTAAGTAGCTGGGAGAAAAGGGTCCTGACAATACATTTTTAAAAGTACTTACGAATTTTGAGATATATTACATTTGTTCAGTTGGTAATACACAAGTGATGATACAATGCTTAGAACAGTTAGGATTGCATGCATGTTGAAACTAATTTTTGGTAAGTATAGCTTATTTAAATGTTTATTTCACTCAAAGCAATATCTGTATCTTCAGCAAATCAGTTTTTTTTCTCAGAATTTACAGTGGTATCAGAGTTTCTTTTTTTTGGTTGGCATATTTAAAATATGCTATTAGTATTATAAGCTTTTAACTGCATCTATATGTGTGCTGTGAACTAATTGATTTCAGTTTCAGACACTTTATCAGCACATTTAAAAATGCACATACTTCTCACATGATCAATTTAACTCCAGCTGCATACTTAAGAGTAACCCAATCAATTAACCATTTTAGAAAGGATGGTTCAGTGAAGAAACTATCAGCTAGGCAGAACCATTACTATCTTACAAAGTCCTACCATTTTAGCAGCTTAGCAGTATAAATAATCAAGCTAAATAAGACATTTGTTGATGTCATGACAAATAAAATATCATTTGGCTTTTCATTAAATATTACATCTATGCGAAAGCTTAAATTTTCCTCTTTCAGCTTCCTTATAGACAGTGGACTTCTGACATCTGCATCTTCAGGCTTTACTTCACATTTGAACTCCTTTAATTGTGAAATGTATATTGTGACAGAAAAAAAATGAGCAAAAAGAAGTATCATATTTTCATGTTGTCTGTTTTTTTGAGCAAAGGGCACAATTATACTGTAAGCCACTAGGGTTATGTATATTTTAAGATAAAAGGACTCTTATTAGAAACCTTAATCAGTCAGACTATTTTTCATTTAGAATAGTTAAAATGTTATGTATATTGTTAAGATCTTAGAGACTTTTTCTACTCTCTTAGAGGTTTTTTTTCTTGGTGGATGAAACAAAACCTACAGACCTTTGATGCAAATGTCATTTACTCATTTGAACCTCTTTCTGGATGAACCACTTAGCATAACATTTTACTTCTTTTACAGCAGACATAGTAGTAAGGCTAAAGAAGTGGGTAGTACTTTCAAATATTTACTGTTAATCTCACAGAATCACAGAATCACAGAATGTTAGGGATTGGAAGGGACCTCGAAAGATCATGCTAGTCCAATCCCCCTGCTGGAGCAGGATTGCCTAGACCATATCACACAGGAACGCGTCCAGGCGGCTTTTGAATGTCTCCAGAGAAGGAGACTCCACAACCTCTCTGGGCAGCCTGTTCCACGTTGTTCGGTCCACCCTCACCATAAAGAAGTTTTTCCTCATATTTATGTGGAACCTCCTGTGTTCCAGCTTGCACCCATTGCCCTTGTCCTGTCAAGGGATGTCACTGAGAAGAGCCTGGCTCCATCCTCATGACACCTGCCCTTTACATATTTATAAACATTAATGAGGTCACCCCTCAGTCTCCTCTTCTCTAAGCTAAAGAGACCCAGCTCCCTCAGCCTCTCCTCATAAGGGAGATGTTCCACTCCCTTAATCATCTTCGTGGCTCTGCGCTGGACTCTCTCTAGCAGTTCCCTGTCCTTCTTGAACTGAGGGGCCCAGAACTGGACACAATATTCCAGATGCGGCCTCACCAGGGCAGAGTAGAGGGGGAGGAGAACCTCTCTTGACCTGCTAACCACACCCCTTCTAATACACCCCAGGATCTGTGCTGCTTAGTCTAACTTCTTATTTGTGCCTAAAGACTAGGAGAGTAGTGGTTACAAAAACTGGAGTCTGACAAAGTTATGAATTTCCTTTAACTTTTCTTTTTAAAAAAAGTGAATCCTTCTTCCATGGTTCTAAAAGTTAACCCATTTTGATAGAGTTTGGATTGAGTGATCAAAGTGCAACCAAAGGAGCATAGTGAAAAACTCAGTTCCAAGTAACTAAGTTGCACTGGTGAACATTCCTTCTGGTTAACTGAAAAAGAAGGATTACATTATGGTTTCATGGCATCTATCTAAATAGATAGGGTAGCTATACTTTATCGAGGTAGATATTTGTTATGGCTGAGAGGCAATATGACACCTTGTTCTGAAACATTTCAAAATATTATGGATTTTTTTTCACATCAAATAAAGTTTATTTTATTGAAACAAAGAATCTTTCTTGAGATCACTTCTCAGTGCTGCATTTACAGATATTTGTCAAACTACCATTGAGTTGTTCTATGTGCCTTCTTGTTGCACCCACCATATACCTTTTCTGAAATGGGATATCATTATTAATCCTGCCACTACATGGAGAATGTTGTGGAAATTATCCTTGTTTTACGCTTAGGGTTCAATCCTACAGTATGTCATACATAGTATAATCATATAATCTACAAAAAGGTCCCGGCTTGCTTTGGTGAGGTAATCTGTATGCTACTGTTCGCATACCAAAATTGCAAAGGTCTTCATTGAATCTCGCATCTTCAAATATTCAATGGCAGAAAAAAAATTTTTCAGTGCTTCTGTTATACTAGAAGTACACTGTAGTGGACTTGCTTGTTTATTCTTCCTAATTGTCAACATTGAAATGAATTTTGGAATTGGTTATTAAAGTCTTGTTTCAGCCCAGGTAATCTAAATCACTTGCTTGAAGTGTCTAAACTTCATTTCTCAATTTCCAAACTACACTCTACAGTCAGTGGAACAAAACTCTCCCTTCTAGAGAGTGATTCTGGTAGACTGACCACCAGATTAGTGAGGCTTGTGTAGAAGTTATGTGAATTTGTTATTATTGTTGTTTTATAAGGTTCTGGAAGCATTTGATAGAGAATATTTTATCTATTTTTTAGGATAAAAAAAAATCTTATTCATGAAGGCACTGATCTATACTTCACGCTATGATGTAAATGAATCTTTCTCAATGCAACTATCAGGAAAGCAAACAGAAGTATTTCAGATATATTATTGGCTAGGAAATGATGCAAAAATAAGCACAGAAATTGTTCTTTACTTTACTGGAGTGTATAATTTTTGTAGTACTACTGATGCTGTCCAGTGCTATTTACAAATAGTTTCCATTACAGCTGAGAGGTAATTCTTTTCCTAATATAAAGAATGGTGACAGATTTTGTTTCAAATGGACATTGGGGGATTGGACTAGATGATCTTTCGAGGTCCCTTCCAATCCCTAACATTCTGTGATTCTGTGATTACATCCTTTAAAAATTGCCATTGTTTCAACTTCAGCTTCAAATTTCATCCCTTTTATAGAACCAAAACCAGGAGTCAATTAGTTGTACAAAAATGACCACTCAAGAATATTTAAATTTCCCAAATCCATGTTTCATTTCAAGATTTATAGTTCATTTTATTGTAACAATTTTAACCGAATTTGCCAAACGTTGGAATCCAAGAAAGACACAAGCCATTTAGATTAGTTTGGAGATTTTCACTTTGTATAACACCACAGTTTAAAGCCCGTGGGCTTTAAACCAACAATTCTCCAAAGGATCTAATTCTTATTAGTCCACAGGATTGTCTACATAAGAAAAGGAACACTATTAGAAAGATGAAGGGAAAGAAGTGACAAGGTCTAATTTTCACTCACATTTTTAGGTCATATCATTCCTCTCATTTTATTTTTAGAAAAGATGCATACACAGGGATATTGATATTTGTCCATTACGAACAGAATAATTTTACCACCTACTGTGCTAAAAATAACTGCTATCTTTCCTTTAAAAATTTTGCATGTCTCCTTCGGATTAGTGCTGTGACTTGCTGTTTCTACAAAAATTATTCCTAGATCAAAAAGAAACATTTCTACAGCCATCTTACCTTGCTTTTCCTTTCATTGTCTTATGGTGTCTTTTAGTCTTATCTTCCTTTTTATTTGAATTGTATCTATAATAAGTGTCTTCCCAGCATACCTTTTTACATATTTTAAATCTTTTTACCATGGTAGAAGATACAGCAGTTTGTTAGCTACAATAATTTTATTATTATGCCTTAAATTTTACTATGTTATTTCAGTCCATACACTTCATATTAGTAATTAAGAGAGAGGTTAAATTCCAGAATGTAGTCATATGTATCTTAACATTTAATTCTAATTGGTTCATCCCATTGGAGACATGCAAATTAGAACAACCTTCACTTACATCAAAGGAGATGCTTTATAATGTCTTTGGCTGCGGTTGGATGTTTTGAATCAATAAATCACTGTCATCACTCCAAATTTTTATAGTTCCTAGCTAACCTTTCAACATCAATTAGTTGCTACGTTTTAGATTTTATATGGTTTTATGGCAAAGGTGGGAAATAACATGGTTTCTTACTGCTGGCCACAGTTTGGGAACAGATAATTAGACTCCTGTGAATCTTCTGTTCTGAGCCTGACATCAACACCTTCTTCAGCAAGAAGGCTGACATGAACCTCCTAGATGGCTTCTACCTACACAGTGCTTCATACCTTCAGAGGGAGTATCATTTTGAGGCTCATCTTTACCTATGAAGCAGTTTAAAAGAGGTGTAACGTAACCTCCACTTCAATCAGCATTTAAACATGCAAATTTTAAGTTTTACTATTTAAGAAAACTTGATTTCAATAAGATTGTTTATTTTTTCTCTTGAACATAAAATGTGGAGTGGTTGAGATTTATTCTTTTTCAATGACTTTTTTGAATTACAGTGTTACGAGATTATATTATGACTGCAACCTTACAAATACTCAGCCTTTCAGATTTACAACCTTTATCTTATTTTACCTTAATCTTATTTTATCTTACCTTAATCTTATCTTATCTTAAGCTATTTTACAACAGGCTGAGCTTATCTAGTTCTTGGTGTGAAAGATGCAGAACATCACTGCAAAGAGAATTATTTATGAAACTTCAAAAGCTATTTCCTATGAAATATACAGTGTGCATTTGAATGTACAATGCAAAAAATAAGTAAGTGGTAGAGGCAGTGCTGTTGTTCAGAGACACAAAATTACAATGGTTAAGTAAAATCTTGGAAATTCAGAACACTGACAAATTTCTTCTTCTGCATTTAGCTGGAGCACTTAAGGGTCTTGCTACCCACCAAATGGTATTAGCCATTCCACCGTCAATGCTAGTAGAAGATATGTGATTATTTTATATTTTTTTTATGCACTCAGATTATGAGATTGATGAGTGAAAGCAAAACAGGCTTTTGGATGATGGCTTCAAAAGGGAGGAAATCTGTAATGGCATAGATATGTTTGTGTTCTCACCATGCTTCCAGCTTCTGATATGCTTCCAACTTCTATTAAATGTTTCTACGAAATGTTCTCTGGCTGAGGACAAAATTGTGGGCTAGAAACATAAAAGCAACAGAGAAGAGCTGAGCAAGAAGAGTCTGAAAATATGAGGCTGCTTCTGAAACATATTCCCTCTTGTATTTATGCCGTATTAATTCTTTACAATTAAACTATGGGAAGACTAAGGAAAAAGACAGGTAAAATCTTCATAACAGGAAAAAACCTTCTCCTCTCCTTTTTCCCTCTTTCTTTGCCTTTATCTCCTTGAAAGGCTCACCATCTCCCACTCTGTAGAATATTATGTGCATTTGTATATTGTTAAATTTAAATTTTTTTACATATTTTTAATAGGTTTTTTAAACATTGCATTGAACCATGGCAATCAGCCACAGTTATGCCCTGTTAGCTTGATAGATGCTATATTTTAAAATACTGGGCATTATTTTTAACAGTCACACATCAATTGCTTCTCTACTTCCTTTACTGTCTTGGAGGTGAAATTAGGAGGCTAGCTGAGCATGTGGCAACAGCTTCCTCACCTTTAGTTGTAACAACTTAAGCAGTCTTGACAAGCTACTGCTAAAACATTATATTTCCTGGATGAAAAAAACAGAGGGAACTAGAGGCAGGAGAAAAGGAGAGGCATAAAGGGTAGAAGGCAATGGGAGCCTTCAGCTAAGCAGATGTGGTTGGCTAGATATAAGGAGGATTCCTGTAGAGCCTTTCAGCACTCCTCCTTTCAACTCCTGCTCAAGTCTTTTAGGGTGATTCCATATTGTATGATTTTAATAAGGGAAATGAGATTTGTTACTTCAGCACAGGTAATACTAAACTGCAAACAATGTATAGCAACTCAAGTGTCTGATATCAGCAAAGCCTGAAATTCTTACTTTCCCAAAAGATATTGTATTACATGTGTAGGCTGTAGACAACAGTAACAGTTCTTGAAGTGGAAACTGAAACATCATCTTTTCATCTTCAAAAACGTCACAGCTTTGTCCTCTGTGCTTCATAAAATTTCTCCTTTCCTTCTAGGTCAGACAGTAGGGAATGAAAAAAACGCCATGCCTAAGTGTTCCAATTCTGCATTTTTTATTTAGACTCTTACAACAAGCTTTTTACTAACCTCTACTTAAAATGTGGACAGAAGTGAAAATAAGAAATGGTGGCAGTTTGTAGAGTCCAAGAGAAGAAACTGACAGAACAAATGAGCTACACAAGTCATCACTGCCAGTGATTCTAATGCTAATGCTAAGGCAAATAAAATGACAATGAAGTTAAGCAACAATGTCATTCAGATTGGTTAGTGAGACTCCTGAATAAAAGGTTAAAATAAAACCCACCAGGAACCAGATTAAGCTTTCTTACGCTAGAGTAAGTCAAGTCTCAAAGTCAAGTTACTTTTTCCCTGTATTTACACACTAAACTGCAGTATATCAGGCCTCCAATAGCAGTGTTAATTATATTTCTAGCTTATCGCAAGTGCAAAAAGATTGCCTGACCCAATACTTATCATTATTCCTTAACGTAGCCAGGTCAATACATTCATTATTGAGCCAAGGGTGAAAAACTTTATCCTAGAGATTACATTTAGCCACGGTTACAGATTGTAGGAATAGAGACAAAAAAGGACCAATATCTGAGAAAATGCTAGTTAAGGTATGAACAAACAGGATAATCCACTATCTGAAAAATTTGTTGGAAAATTCATAATCCTGAAGGCTCTTAGTGCCTTCTAATTGTGGAGGTTTTATTCAGGCTTTTGTGCTTATGAACTGTGTATTGTTGAATTTTGCTTAGATTTATGGCTTAGCAACCTCAATTCTTAGTTTTTCAATCCATATCTTCACACTTTTAAACCGTGGTTTCTATATTCAAAGGGATTAAGTTTGATTTCTGTGAACCATTATTCCACTTCCAGCATTTTTATCAAGACTAGAAAATGGGTAGGAACCAAGGCATTCCCGGATTCCCTCCTTCCCATCCTCCTTATCCCCGAAGCAGCTTCTGTATTCTAACTAATGATGCAGTTAAGATTTTTTTTTTACAAACCTTGTGATGATGATTCACTCTTTCTCACTGGGGGTCTCAGTAGATAACCTATAGAGGTCATAGATTTTCTTGAATAGCAAAGTATTTCAAAAGTTTGGAATGATGAAAGGAGAATAGAGAAAAATTAAATATATATAAAAAAACAAAACGAAACACAAAAGATAGGAAAATTATCAGCAAATAATATTTTAAAGTTTTATTTTGTCTTATAAGTTAATAATAGATTTTCTGTTCTCAGTTCTATCATACGTATCTTATGTTTGATAAATCATTTTGCGCTAAGCATTAGTATTCTACCTCAGATTTCACCAGCACCCAACTGTAGTTGGCAGTATTGCTGTCACTCAGCAAGGGTAAACGCATGTATAGACATCTTGGAGACTTTGTTTTCAATGTTTTGCAGCAGATTTTCAGATGCACTATGAAAACTCAAAGGTTGCCCAATAAATAGAAGTATTATAAAGGAAGTATGTGACTATATTTATTAGGTGATAAAAATGTCAAAATATGACCTTTCCACTAACATGGCAAATAAATGTCAATGATCATCAAACTGAAACACAAAAACTTCAAAGTGGTGTCAACATCCCTATGCTATCAGCACTGTTTTGGTCAGGAATCCAAAACACAGCACCATACAAGCTACTATGAAGAAAATCAGCTCTATCCCAGCCAAAACCAGTACATTGACCTCTGGATTATAAAGTATCTTTGTTGAGTTTGTGCTATATACCACCGTCTTTCATCCCTTTTTACCTGAAATAACAGTTACATAAGACTCTCATGATAAATTTCCTCCACTTTTGAAATATTTTCTGTAGCTGTTCACTTTTTCATCTTTTTATCATTCTTTTTTTTAAGTAGTAGATATGAAAATGATAAGAAGTATTCTGGGACTTGTTTCATGGGTTCCAAAATCAGAATCACTATCAATTTTGCATTTGTCTTGTGCAGCAGCAATTTTCTGGGGAGTCATCTTCTATAATGATTTTTTCACAGCAATCACTGTTCAGTAGACAGCACCTCTATTCTATGGCTATCTCCTGGAATCATTGCTTCTAAATATACAACTTAGACTATACACTAGAGTATATGTTACACCTGCCTCATCTTTTTTTTTAATGGTTTTATTGACTGCCCACCAACAGTTTATTTCTGGGACAATGAGTTCAGTTGCCTTCTCCATGTACAATCTACTCAGAAGTAGTCTAGAATCAGTAAGGTACTTCAGCTACTTATGTGAAGATAGATGGGACCTCGGTCCATGTACACCCTTTCTGGAGTTAACACAAAGAAAGAAAAACTTCTAAATGATTATCCTGATCTTGGATGAACAGAATCACCCTTTCTGTGTTTCTCTTCTGCCTCTGATGACTGAGCTTCTAACTTGGACAGATTGTTAAATGGATTAACTTAGGACTTAACTAAGAATTTATTACTATGAATTTCTACTATAAACCAGGGGATCTTAAAAATGAAATGAAATGTCAGAAGAGGAAGATGATATAGGTATATTAGTGTCTTATAGGATGTTTAAGAGCCAACTATGCAATGTGACTGAAAAAAAACCTCCTAGTTTTTGGATGTGCAGAGTAGCATCTCCAGAAGCAATGGGTAAGTAATAAAGCCATTGTGCAAGACCTCAGCTGGCATATATCCTCAATAATGAAAAAATAAGACTGAATAAGTTAACATAGAGTTCACAGCTGTGATCAAGGGAACAGAAAATTGAACTATGGCAGGAAAATAGAGGTTAGCTTGTTTAACTGACGAAAATAAAGGCTGAAGGGGATATGATTGATGTTTATAATACATGAAGGTAAATATTAAGCAGGAAAAAGCTAATGTCGGAAAAGGGTATACATGCACTATGAAAATATTAGAGCAATTGTTTTAGAAAAGATTTACAACCAATAATAGGGGACAGCCTTAGGAGCACAGTAGGAGAAAACTCAATAGTTGTATGATGAAGCTGATATCTTCATTAGATGAAAAGATGCATAAACTGGCATGAAGCTGGACCAGGTTTCTCCTAGTTTTATATTTCTCAATATTGTTATCTCATTTTCCAGGTGCATTAGGATTCCTGCATTACATGTCTTATACAACTCCTCATTAATGTTGGAAATATATCAGAGGTATAAGAGGAAAGATGATGACCAGATCTTTTGGTCCTCAGTTTCTGATATGTAAGGAGTGCTCCCACCATTGTCTTTTAGGTCACTTTGTGTACAGTTCTTTTAAAAAATAAAAACTCTGTCATATTCAGAATGAATCAATAATACATCATCTTTATCAAAGACTTTTGAAGGAATCTTACCTTGTCTCTTGTATCTGACAGTTTGAATTGACATTTTCTGTAAACATAAGACCCTATAGAGTTTTCTAAAGATTCATGAGGAAAGGTGGCACTCCTCATCACAGACAAAGGGAAAGATTTCTGATTATTTCAACAACATTAAAACTTTAGATTAGATTCCAAAAAGAAGTGGGAATTTTGCTAGTTTTCTGTGTGCACTAATTCATCATAGAATGGCTTGGGTTGGAAGTGACCTTAAAGATCATCTAGTTCCAGTCCCCCTGCCACGGACAGGGACACGTTCCACTAGACCATGTTGCTCAAAGCCGCATCCAACCTGGCCTTGAACACTTCCAGGGAGGGGGCATTCACAACTTCTCTGGGCAACCTGTTCCAGAGTCTCACCACCCTCACAGTAATTGCCGCCATTGTTTCTATTCTAAAAATATGTCTATATATTTATCCAAAAATCTATTTCAAAATCTATTACCAAGGTGAATCTTTTGTGAGTTTAATATTGTCCATCAACTTTGAACCTATGCACAGTACCAAAAATATGATGAAACAAAAATTAGTGTTTTAATTAAAATTAATCCAAGGCTGAATAGGGAAAGTCTGAAAAAGGGAAAGACATGTCCATGGATGACAGCATTATAGACGATACTAAAAAAGGATCTGATTTAACAGCAATTGTAATGTGCTAAACTGACTCCATCCTAAGTTAATCAATAGTGTATGTTTAAATAGTCAGGAAAATTAATCCAGTTGCTGGGAGGAGAGTTTTTGTAACCAAAAAGAAGGTGGATAAGGGTGCAACAGCCCTTAGCCATAATGAGGTTTCAGAGAAGCAAAGTAAGTTTTGGCCATCCCTGAACTAAAAAATCCTGTCACAGGTCCAATACAGTTTTTTGCTTCTGGAAGACACTTTTTGTTTCCATGAAGTTAGGATCTTCTTTCTATATCTAACTGCATTTAAAAAAAATCATTATAATTTAGAAATATTAATTATTTCAAAGTGAAAGTGCCAGGTATACAGTGAAAACATCCATCTCAATGGATTGATGGACCGAGGCCGACTGTATGAGGTTCAACAAGGCTAAGTGTCGGGTTGTGCACTTGGAGCAAAACAACCCCATGCAATGCTTCAGGCTGGGGGAAGAGTGGCTGGAAAGCTGCCCAGCAGAAAAGGACCTGGGGGTGTTGATCGATAGCTGGCTGAATATGAGCCTGCAGTGTGCCCAGGTGGCCAAGAAGGCCAACAGCATCCAGGCTTGTATCAGAAATTGTGTGGCCAGCAGGACTAGGGAAGTGATCGTCACCCTGTACTGAGCGCTGGTGAGGCCACACCTTGAATACTGTGTTCAGTTTTGGCCCTCTCACTACAAGAAAGACATTGAGGTGCTGGAGAGAGTCCAAAGAAGGGCAACAAAGCTGGTGAAGGGTCTAGAGCACAAGTCTTATGAGGAGTGATTGAGGGAAATGGGGTTGTTTAGTCTGGAGAAAAGGAGGCTCAGGGGAGACCTTATTGCTCTCTACAATTACCTGAAAGGAGCTTGTAATGAGGTGGATGTTAGCTTCTCTCAAGTAACAAACGATAGGATGAGAGGAAACAGCCTCATCTTGTTCCAGGAGAAGTTTAGATTGGATATCAGGAAAAATTTCTTCACTGAAAGGGTTATCAAACATTGGAACAGGCTGCCCAGGGAAGTGGTTGCGTCACCGTTCCTGGAGGTATTTAAAAGACTTGTAAATGTGGTGCTTATGGACATTGTTTAGTGGTGGACTTGGCAGTGCTAGGTTAACAGTTGGACTCAATGATCTTAAAGAACCTTTCGAATGAAAACAATTCTATGATTCTGTGATTCTATCTCCAGTCTGGTGTTCACATTAGCTCTTTTATCTCAAGACAAGTGCAGATTACTGAAAAAAATAGAAATGGCATTAAGATAAACAGAATAGGTTACCACCTTGGGGCACTATATGAGAATCCTTTGTGCTAGGAAAAAATCTTGTTTCAGGAGCACAAGCTGTTAAAACTGCCTGTTCATTTAAATATATTTTAAGGCCTTTCGTGATAAAAAATTTAACTCTTCTTTCCTTTCTTTTTTGAATCATTGTCAGCTAATTGATAGTTGTCAACCAAGATTTTTAATTTGTCTTTAAAATTACATAGAATCTTAGTGTAGCCTTTCCTTATTTCTCTTTGTAAGTGAAGTAGTTTTCAGGCATCATCTACCACGCATAATTAGGGGAAAAAAAGTACTGTAAAACAACCAAATATGCGCAGATTTATTTGAGACATAATTAATATTTGAGTTATTAAGACTATATATTGTCGACTTGTACTGGTTTTGGCTGGGATACCGTTAAATTTTCTTCATAGCTTCTTGTATGGTGCTATGTTTTAGATTTGTGACCAAAACAGTGCTGACAGCATAGGGATGTTTTAGTTATGGCTGAGCAGTGCTTGCACAGAATCAAGGCATTTTCTGCTTCTCACACTGCCCTGCCAGCTAGTAGGCTGGGGATGCGTGAGAAGTTGGGAGGGGACACAGCTGGGACAGCTGACCTCAACTGACCAAATGGATATTTCATACCGTATGACATCATGCTCAGCAACAAAATCTGAGGGAAGAAGGAGGAAGAGGAGACATTTGAAGTTATGGTGTTTCTCTTCCTAAGTAACTGTTACATGTGATGAAGGCTTACTTCCCTGGAGATGGCTGAACACTTGCCTGCTGATGGGAATTAGTGAAAAAATTCCTTAATTTGCCTTGTTTGTACATGCAACTTTTGCTTTATCTATCAAACTGTCTTTATCTCAATCCACAATTTTTCACACTTTTACTGTTCCGAGCCTCTCCCCCATCACCCTGGGGCACAGTGAGCAAGCGACTGTGTGGGACTGAGATGCCTACTGGAGTTAAAACATGACAATCAATCAGGCAAGTGTAATGTTATACCAATGGAAAGAAACATTACAATCCGCCTAAAAATATTCATAACTATTCCTCACTCAGGTTTCATAGAATGAATATACTTCTAGTCTAAAAGATATCATTTATGTTTCATGTTATAGACAATATAAGGGATAAGGAATAATGTAGGAAGCAAACTGAAGATGCCTTTAACTTGTACGGTTAAGGATGTTTGACTATCCTATGAATTTTTAATTTAGTGACAAAATGAATATGAAACGTAACTGAGTAGGCTAACAGATACATAAAATTATGACAGATTATACTTTTAGAATATTTAGGGATTGTTCATATTATTGAAAATAGGAGTGAATAAAGTATTTTAACATGACACAATTCAGAGACTGATATCTGTATGGACTGACCTCTTCGAGTCAGGGTGAAGGTGCTTCAAAAACCAGTTATATGGTTTAAGGAGAATGCATTAATTACTGTTGGAAGTCTTGTATCCTCAGTAGTTCTCATATCCTGTTATTTTTATTACATAAAAATACTTCTTAGAGAGGTAACTGAACAAGACACCTAGACAAGAAATGGTAGAAGTTCTTTGTATTTGATCACAGTAAAACATCACTTCAAAGATGCAAAGGATAAATTTGTTTCACTCTATCCAGTTTATATTACAAAAGGAGAAAAAGGTAGTATTGTATAAAAGAGGGAGTGTGCTGTATAAAATATGCTTATGGAAAAGAAAATTATTTTCATCCCTCTCACTGAAATATTGGATCATACTTGTCAGACAAGTTACTTTTAACTATAGGCTATATAGGAAGGAATTAATATTTCAATAAATGTGCATTAAAATATCTTTTGATGGGGCTTGTGACAGTAAGATAATATGACACAACAGAATCATATCAAGTACTGTTTGAATTATTGCTTTGTATTGCCACAATACTTTTAAAGGAAGACTGTTAAATGATTTTAAAATGGAAGCTCAGGGAATGAAGTAATTAAAGCCTATGTACATAGAATTGGATATGAGAAATAATAAAATGCTTGCTCTTCTTGTGTCAGTAAAAGTTATTTTAAAAGTGTATGGCACTCTGCCATAGTTTTCAGACCCGTATTATCATGTTATTTTAGTGTCTTAGATAAGTTCTTTAAAGAGTTTTTAGTCATAAGCAACTATATTCTACAGTTACATACATGCACACATAAATGTAAGTATAAACTATATAGCCATAACTATGTACATATGTATATTTCATAATAATTTTAACCTTTCACCACACCTTGCTAAAGAAGGATGTATTGTTTTATCCATTTGGAAAACAGAATCCATAGTACAGATAGATAAGTGAGTGAGGAGGATTTCCACATACAAAGTTCCTGAATGCTTGTCTCCTAATCCCTGCCAATGTACTACTGTTTTGTTTGCATTGTAAACTTTAGCTTCTGTCTTCTATAAACATTAGATCATTGGTACCTTTAAACAAAATGCACTAGCTGGTTTTCAAAAATGCATAGAGGACATTAGTGATCTTCAGATTATATGGTTTAATGTGGAGTAGCTAGAGAGTGACCAAAAGTTAGTTACTCATTTCTTGCAAAAATAAAGATGTCAAATACTTTTATGTTTTACTTTGAAAAAAAACAGTTTAGTTCTGACTGAATACATAAGCATTGAATTACAGGTAAACACATACAAGACTGAAACTTTGATTAAAAATGTTGTCATCACTAAAATTGCAAAATAGAAGAATTTGATAAAATGTTCTTTGTTTAGATCAGATAGACAACTTTGTGAAAAAAAAAGTAGAATTTTTAATTTTGAATATTAGTTTCTACAATTACAATGACTGCCTAAGATGAATTGTGACAAAACTTATATCAATGTGAAAAGCAATAGATAATAAGTATCAAATTTACAAATAAATGAAACTATTAACAGACTTTCAGAAAATTCTGCCCGTTTACTCCGCTCTCGTGAGACCCCACCTGGAGTATTGCGTTCAGCTCTGGGGCCCCCAACATAAGAAGGACATGGAGCTGTTGGAACGAGTCCAGAGGAGGGCCATGAAGATGATCAGAGGGCTGGAGCACCTCTCCTATGAAGACAGGCTGAGAGAGTTGGGGCTCTTCAGCATGGAGGAGAGAAGGCTCCAGGGAGACCTTCTAGCAGCCTTCCAGTACCTGAAGGGGGCCTACAGGAAAGCTGGAGAGGGGCGTTTTACAAAGGCATGTAGTGATAGGACGAGGGAGAACGGTTTTAAACTGCAAGAGGGTAGATTTAGATTAGATCTTAGGAAGAAATTCTTTACTGAGAAGGTGGTGAGACGCTGGAACAGGTTGCCCAGAGAAGTTGTGGATTCCGCCTCCCTGGCAGTGTTTAAGGCCAGATTGGATGAGGCTTTGAGCAACCTGGTCTAGAGGAAAGGTGTCCCTGCCCGTGGCAGGAGGATTGGAACTAGATGATCTTTAAGGTCCCTTCCAACCCAAACCATTCTATGATTCTATGATTTATAACATGCCAGACTTGAAAATATATTCAGTTATAATCCTCAAATACTCAAAAGTTAACAACATAATTTGTATTTTGGAGATTAATTTTATCTGAACCTTTTTTAATGATGTAATGTGTGTTCACAATTTATGGCAATTAAGTACTGTTCCATTTCATCATAAACAAGAACATAAAATAAGAGAATGTAATTGCTGAAGAAATTTCCAGGAGCATTTTTATGAAAACTTCAGTTCTACTGCAATCAGAAGTGTTTTGGAGAACATCAAGCTTTTACCCTGTTATTGGAAGTGGTATAGAAATATTAATATTTTTTTGTACTGGATTGACAAGATTGTATTACCTCTATAGATTTGTTTAGGTCATTAGTATTTTTTCAGTATTCTAACATTGATTAGTCTATATGTACAATTAACTAAGAATGTAAACATCTTCTACAATATATTCATAGAAAAAATATTTATTACTAGCACAAACTGTTTGCAATGCAATAAAATAACACAGTATATCCTTAATTGTCCAAAACCATACCAACTGACTTTCTGAAAAAATCACATGTAGATATGTTACAGATGAGATAGTTTTTAATTTATCTTAAAGCCTTAATAATTCCTTGGGTATTTGCCTTAATTTTATTTCCATTTATTTCCCATTACAAAGTGACAGTTCCAATATTTGAGGTGCCACAGCATACCTTTAGTATTTACAATGAGAACACAATAGTTTAAAAAAATACTAATGAACTCACATAAACATAAACCTCAGCCAGGCAGCCCTGAACAAGAATAACAATATCAGTCTCTGGTCACATCAGTGACCTATACATGTCTCCTTAAACATTTGAGAACGTAGATAGAATTTGTACAATGCAAAATCAATACACTATTAGTTCCTTATCCTGACCCACTGTCACACCATCAGGACTGATATACCTTGGCCATGAAGAGAAAATCCTAGCCTCTGGACTCTATTTCCAAAACAAAAATAGCTTTTTTCCAACTTTTCTGAAACCCATTAGAGTTGGGTACAACAATCGTTTAAACCAACACACCTATCAATCAGTGCAACAGTTTACATTATTTTCTGCGCAAACTAAAAACATCTTTCCAGCATGACAATGTTATTTGCTCATCAAAAGGGAAAAATTGTTATCTGCTTCTGTCTAACTGCTCAGCTTCATTGATGAGTTATTGTAGTGACACCCAATTTCTCTGCCTTCCAGATGAGATTAAGCCTATGTTTGTACAGCATTGTGGAGAAGCTTGCACTTCTGCTGATATGTGCATGTTTCAGAAAAAGCAAGGTTTTAGTCTCTATGGAATAAATTCAGTATACTGTCTGTACAGTTCATTAACTAAGAAGTTGTATCCATACAAATATTTTAAACAGTGACGTTTCATAAATTGACTTCAAATACAATGGAGAATTCTGCTAATATAAATTAAATGGTAACATGAACAGTGTAGAAGATGAAGCTTCTGCTAAACTAGATAACAATATGCAGCAATTAAGATATTGTTTTTTAGAAATTTTTTGATAGTATATTACTGTGCTTTATGCAAGTTTATTCCACTGTAACCTCCACTGCTCAAAAGAACCTGAATAAATACATGTAACAACAAATTTCTGCCTATGGAGTCTGAAGGTTTTTCTACCTTTCGCTTTGTTTTCCTCCCAGATGTATTTCAGTTACATTTGGAACAAGGAAATGTCTTATATTTCCTCACAAAATGTAATTCTTATATAATTCAAGGGAGTCATCTAGTAAGCTGGTACAACAGGTAAATAACACTATAAACAGTGAGCTTATACTACACTAATTAAGTGTATTTAATTAATCACTGTGGATAAACTGTATAGATCATACAAAGGCTATTGGGATGTTAAAGAATGAGAAGGATAGATCAATCAGGAGTTTTCCGTAACATTTGATTAGCTGGGGCCAATCAAACAGAAAGCCAAAGGAAATAAATAGGCTTTGGAGCAAGAAATGAAGGCCTTATCTACAAATATTGCATTCATAAAATGTAATGATTCTGGAAAAGATTTAAGTGAGAATAAAGAAACAATTCAGAATGATTTTGTATGAAATAGTGTGGACAGAGAAAGAGATGGTTTTAATTTATAAATGTTTTCATTGAATTTTTATGGGTACACTTTTTAGATAACAAAATACATGAAAGAGTGCAAATAAAATCACAAAAATGGTATAAAAGCACTGAAGAAAACATGTATTGAAAGACTGAAATGAGTGAATGCATTTCAGTAAGAAAAAATTCCAACTTAATCATAGTTTTTAATTCCTTTCACCAGAAAAACAAAATAAACCCAAACAAATTCTTAACTACTTTCTAGTGTAGAGAAAGGCACAATAAGAATTAATGACTAGAACTAAATTTAGACAAATTTATTAAAGGAAATATGTGTCTAATGGGTAACTGATTCTTTAGTAAGAAGGAGATGAATTCTATACACTTTTTGTCTTAATCTTGATTTTGTCTTAATCTTAACATTAATGGAAATATGTTTGCCCCAGTAAAAAAAAGGTAGTGAGTCTTATATGAATGCAATATTACATAGTGAAACAGCTTTTGAGACAAAATCATCAGACTGGATCTTATAATTACTTTTCTAATATAAAAATCTTTGGTATGATATCTGTACTGATACGATAAAGAAATATATAAAAACTAACACAGTAAACTGTATTTTAAGGATATCATTAACTTTTAAAAAATACTCCTGAAATTATTCTCTAATTGCTTCTGGTCTGTATCGATGACTTCAAATTTCTTTATAACCGTAATATTTCATGATAAAGGTAACAGCACTATTTGCCAAGTTAAATCTATCAGTCAAGCATTTAATATTGACAGATAAGATTTTTTCCAACAACTGTTGTAAATTTTGAATAAAGTTGGAAGAAAATCAATCATTATACTCACTTTGTAATGTGTAACAGATGCAAAGACCATTAAGACCTTGTCAAAATCACAAGTATATTGTTGTAATTTAATTTTCTATCATTACATATGCTTTTACTATTTTGACTTTTACAGTAAAATGTGGATGACAAGAGAAAGCAGATGATATATTGTTGCCAAATTTGAAAGTATAATATCAAAATATGTGTAATATTGAAAAAAATTAAAGCACTTTAGACAACTGTTATCTCAAAGTATCAGAAGACAAGTTTCATTGACAATGTGTAAACATGATGTGTAAGATGATAGATAATCATGAAAAGAAACTAACCAGTAACCAATCATCCTACATTTTATATATGTGTTCTTGAAAAAGCTCTGATGAATGGGCCAGTTTTGCCCTGAATTTGAACAAATAGTTTGAGTTACTCATGACGTAAGATCACTCTGTGTATTCTGTATTGCATTAGTACTAATATTAGGGGTTTTTATTTTACTAAATCTGTTTTTATTTCAGCGCATGGGTCTCCTTCCCAATTCCACTTCAGGCTGGGGAAGAGTTATTGGGTGATAGAACAGCTGGTTATAGTTTAGCCCCAGATATGAGCTAAACAGAGACAGCTGTATATACAGCCATTCCCTTATTACATAATTGCTTTGGCATTTCTCTTAAGTTGTAACTAAAGTTTTACTTTTCTTTCTTTTGTATCTGTGTGGTCCTTTTTTAATACCATTCTATGACAAAGTCAGTTCAAATTTTTGCCTAAAATGATTGTGCCAATTCCTGCTGTCGAAAGTATCCACCTGCCACAGAACATCTAATTAAGCTTAATGTGACAGGTGCTTGAAAAACAGTAGCTTAGTACAGAATAGAAAATGGACATGGAGGCTAGCAATGTGAGTTAGAATCCTAGTTGCAAGGATCTACTTATAATGTACAAATTAATTGAATTGGAGAAGATAGATTAAAATAGCGGATAAATCTCTGAGCATTTGTAAGATCCATTAAAAGATAATATCATCAGGATATTTTGGGAGGAAAGCTGCAAAGTCAAGACATCAACATCACAAACTGAAAGAAAATACTGGCAGAGAACTGAAACTGGTGGATACCAAAACTGCAAGGGAAAGATAAATAGGTGGTAAAAACATTAATGGCAGAGTTCTGAAGAGCCTGAAAGAAGATACTTGGTCTGGGAATGTCATGAATTTGAACGGGGCCTATTTGTCAAACTCTTTACTAAGAGATGATAGTTGTCTTAGTCCCTGTGTATTCATTTCATTAAAACATGTCTTCTGAAAAATTAGTATAATAATTGTTATCCTCCTATTTGTATTACAAGAACTCTCTTAACCTTTGTGTCTACTTTCACACAGATCCTGGATATGGAGCCACTGTTTGTTTTACACAGAGAGAAGTAAGCAATGAGAACCCAAGAAATCTGTAGAAATCATACAGGAAACCTGTCTCAGATATAAAATATTAACATGGTTTCCATGAAACATGATTGAACAAGTTCTAAACATTAGATTATCCTGTGTCAGAGTTCTGGCTTAACAATTTTAGGAACGTCTGGAGACATTAACATAGTTGTAAGGGTTCCAGCTGTTTCTCGATAATGTGCTAATCAGCAAACTGTCTACTATGCTCAAAATAAATGCTCAAGCACTGGGCCCCAACACTTCCTTTCCACATTGAGTGTCAATGAAGCTTTATCATTAACATGATTGAATAGTGATATAACTTACTTAAAAATGTTAATGAGCTATTTAAAGGAATTTTTTATGTAGCATTCATATTATTCTACAGATTTGTAAGAAATTTAAATTTCTTCTGGTCAATGTGCCAAATAACTGCCATGAAAACTAAGCATTTTACATGGTGATGTAGTGATTTCAAGATGTCAGTTAGCTTTACCACTTTTATTAGTATTAATTCTTGAAAGCACAAACTGAAGTAAAATACTAATTTTTCAATGTTTCTATTCCAAGATGTTCTTGGAAATTTAACAGAATGCAAGAGAGTTTCAAATAATGATTACATGTCTGAGAAAGAGGAATATTTTCTTATATTCCTAGATACAGGTATATACATACATTGTGAAACTAGACTTTTTAAATTTGGAAAGTACCAATTTTATTTACAAAACTGAGAGTCCTAAATGGCCATAATGGCCAGCTAGACACCACTGTCACTGGTCTAAAAACATATCTCCAACTGTAACATAAAAATAATTTGTTACAACTATTTATTATTTACATGTTTAAATTAAGAAAAATACAAGACTGAGGTCCTGCGCTGCATTTCACTTAAGCCATCTGAAAATCAACTCTCCAGGTGAAGCTAGTCCTGCTGGATCTTGATCATTAATGGAAAGAAAGAAACATATATCTGAAGAAGATGCCTAACTTCTCTCTTGGACATTTACATTAGAATGAATTGCTCTCTAGAGATGCCTCCTAGCTAGACAACTTTTCCACCAGCTTATTGACTGAAAGCAGCTGAGAAAGAGAAAAGCCTGAGTATACAAATTGATCATGGCATGATAATGAGCTATCAGTGGAAGCAAAATAAATTCCAAGGTACTTCAGCTAAAACTTCCTACATAAAAAACAGGGAATCAGATTTCATTATATTCTGAAATGCTGAATAGAATTCTTTTTCCTCATGTTCAAGACTGATAGCATCAAATTGGAAAATATGCTGACAAGAGTGATGACAATGATGATGTGAGTAGGGAGCTGATCTTAGGAGAGGAAATGGAAAAAACATGGTTTGTTCAGTCTAGCATAGTATTTCTAATATACTGCCAGGAGTTAGAATTGCAGTTAGAAGCAGCTTACTATAGATGTGAAATGCATGGGCTTGCCATAAATATTTACTTTGGCCACATTAGACAAGGAACTATTATTTTGCTAGAAGCTAAGCAAAGCAGTGAAATTCTCTGTGTGTATCAGATGCAATCTAGCAAAAGAAAGACAAAGGAGTATGATACCTCTTTACAAACACATCAAGGGTATAAACATCAGCAAAGAAAAAATTACTGCTTAAGCCACAAGGCTATACTGGCACAGTGGTGGATAGGTATACGTTGGCTGTGGAAACATTTGAACCAGAAATAAGAAAAATGTCTAATAGTCACTAAATGTGTCTTAAGCAGTGCTCTAATAAAAATAGGGCTGGCAATCACAAGGAAAGAAACACAAAAATCAAATCAATGTAAAGGAAAATCTAACTATTTTAAATGGAAACATTTTGAGCTATGGTCCTGCAATCACACAGGCTTTAATTCTGTCATCTTGGAGCTCCCTTTCAGAGCTATGTTTCTAAATACTTGCTGAAAACACTATCTTGCTGTGTCAGGTCTTCTATTGGCTTGAAAAAAATATTTTCCAGATATACTAGAAATGCTATTCTTAGACTTTGATTGCATGATGCAAAAGATTTCTGAATCATCTTAGTACAATCTTTTACACTTTAACTATATATAGAGACAAAAAATAATAATAGTAATTGTTGACAATAAAAGGAAGAAATAGTCCTATTAACGAAAGCCATACAGCACATATCCAGCTGCCTTAAGGGACAACATTCTTAATGCACAAGCTCTTTGGTCTGACAGTGCAGCAAGAGAGATTTTGTTTTTGCAAACAATTGGAGCTATGACATAAATAGTGTAATATATTGTCATTTCTTAACTACCAAGTATTGTCATTCATACCAAGTAACTGTTAAGAAATTATTTTTTAACTATAACTTTAGCCTTGTAGTCACAAGTAAGAAAGTTATCTTTATGCATAAGCATTTGGCAGAAGAAAGTGATGTGAGATAGCTGCACAAGAAGAAATAAAACTACTGAGCTACATCTGTTGTCCATGGACTTGTTATTTTTTCAGTATTTGAATTTCACAAAATTCAGTCTTACAAAAATACAACACTGGTCATTTTTACTATCTCTAATATTCCCCATACTACAACCTGTAACTGATTCATCTTATTTGTCTAGTTTCATGTCAACAATCCTCTTTGACTCAGAAGACAAGAAAAGTTGTGATGTTTATATGGTTTCATTTTCAGTTTGCTTTATATTGAGAGGGGGGGGGGGGGGCGAACCACCAACCCAAACCTGCCTACATTAGAAACTGACAAAGGTCTAATTATCAGCTGTTAAAAAACGAAAGGTCCTCCTGCAACCTTAGCTCATATCCAGCAGAATACACAATGTTAGGGTAATCATTGTTTACCTGATCAGCCCTATTTTGTTTAGCTGTTGTATTTGTATTTGTTAGCAAAACCATGCAATATCACTGAAGAAAGCCAAGCTTTGTGGAAAGAGGTAGTACCCTTCAGCAGATACTAACAAATGACTGGAAAAACAGAAAAGCATTCAAGCATACTAGATTTATGTTATTCTCCATGTTAAAATAATATTACCTGAATAATTCAAATATAACTAAAAAGTAACTTCAAAAATCTACTCAAAGCAAAGGAGTGTGTAAATCTATTTCTATAAGCCATTTACTTTCTCTAATTTTAATGTTGACCAAATCTGCATGTTTCTTGTTCAGTTGCTTATTATAATAATCAATGAAAGGATAAAATGATTAATTTAAATGTATGAACAGGCAAAATAGGAACTCACTTATTTGCATGCAAGAGTGAACAAGAGGACTTTGGAATGATGTGATTGTCAATACATGAAAACCAATTTGAATAATATAAGAAAAACCACACAAGAGACAAATGCACCTAAAATATCTGTGAAATGAAAAAAGCTTTTATGCTGATATCTAAACAAATAGCTAAAATATTATTTCAAATTAAGAATAAAATAGACAAAGCTTTTTCATCACTCTTTTCAAATTAGTTCTATACAACTGATTTTTATTTCCGATACATTACTTAAACTACAAATACTCAACAGCACTCATTATCTTGTACTTTAAGAGCTATCATAACCATGGTACAAGTCATACATGTTACATATATAAAAAATTATATTTGAAGCCAGCTCTGCCTATGTATAGAGCTGATCAGAATTTTTCTGGAAAATGGTGTGCTATTAAAAAATGCAAATTGCTTGATTTTTGAAACATTAAGTTGGAAACATTGTATTTAATAACTTTTTGGTCACTTGAAGGAAGGATTTCAAGGGGCACAACACAGTGTAGCCTGGACAGATTGGCTGGTTTACTTGCTGAAGTGCTTTTGGGGGCTGCAGCCCAGAACATCCAATCCTGTTAGGATTTCAGTCTGTCAGTTACTAACTTTGATGATCTCCTTTAGGTGAAAGAGTGAGCTAACATTTCTGATATAATGTTTCCCATGATTTTCGGGTTGGTTTTTTTTTTCATACTGTAATTTAAACTTGACTTTATTGAGATGATTCTTAAAAGTAATCAAAGTCCATTAAAAAAATTACTTCTGGACAACAATTTCTAAGTTATTGTGATACTATATTCTATGGAACATAATGATTGATTAGTATGGTGTGTGCATGTCCAAAGAAGGGCAACGAAGCTGTTGAAGGGTCTGGAGAACAAGTCTTTTGAGGAGTGGCTGAGGGAACTGGAGTTGTTTAGTCTAAAGAAAAGGATGCTGAGGGGAGACCTTATTTCTGTCTACAAGTACCTCAAAAGAGGTTGTAGCAAGGAGGGTGTTAGTCTATTCTCCTAGGTAACAAGCGATAGGACAAGAGGAAACAGCCTCAAGTTGCACCAGGGGAGATTTAGACTGGATATCAGGAAAAATTTCTTCACGGAAAGGGTTATCAAGCATTGGAACAGGTTGCCCAGGGAAGTGGTGGAGTCACCATTCCTGGGGGTATTTAAAAGACAAGTAGATGTGGTGCTTAGGGATATTGTTTAGTGGTTGACTTGGTAGTGTTAGGTTAATGGTTGGACTCGATGATTTTAAAGGTCCTTTCCAACCAAAACAATTCTATGATTCTATGTTATAAAACATAGGTTCATAAAACAAAAAAAATTGTGACTTTAATGTTTCAGTCTGTGTCAGCAGGAGAATAGTTACTGACTGATGATATACTGGTAGTTTAGGATACATTTGAGGTAGTGAAATTCAAGCTTTTCTGATTATATGCAAGAATTACTTAGGAGATAACAACTTTTTGGCAAAGGAGACAGTAACCAGTAGATACTGAAAAAGAAAAGGAACATAACTTACCCTCATAAGCACTAAGCTTTAAGGAAATGAGAGAATAATGGCCAAGAGTCAGACCTCAAGAGATGTTTTAGGTAGTGGAAATGATTTGCTCTTGATAATCTTTTCTCCTCTCTGAATTCTGCAAAACAACTTTTTACAGATAAATGCTGTACAGATGTAGGTGAAAAGGCAACAAAAAGGGGCCTAAAGCTATTAAATATTATTATTCTGGGCCCCGCACTTCAAGAAAGATGTTGAGGTGTTGGAGCGAGTCCAGAGGAGGGTGACCAAGCTGGTGAAGGGTCTAGAGGGTCTACGAGGAACAGCTGAGGGAGCTGGGGTTGTTTAGCCTGGAGAAGAGGAGGCTCAGAGGTGACCTTATTGCAGTCTACAACTACCTGAAGGGAGGTTGTAGTGAAGTGGGAGTTGGTCTCTTCTCCCGGGCAACTAGCGATAGGACAAGAGGACACAGCCTCAAGCTTCGCCAGGGGAGGTTCAGGTTGGACATCAGGAAGAATTTCTTTTCAGAAAGGATTATTAGACATTGGAATGGGCTGCCCAGGGAGGTGGTGGAGTCACCATCTCTGGATGTGTTTAAGAAAAGCCTGGACATGGCACTTAGTGCCATGGTCTAGTTGACAGGGTGGTGTCAGGGCAACGGTTGGACTCGCTGATCCCAGAGGTCTCTTCCAACCTGGTTGATTCTGTATGATTCTGTGTGAAACTAGGACAAGGTAGAAAGCAAATGTCTGCTAATCCTTTAAGTGAGGAACAATGCCTTTGCCAAATAATAGATTTAATATCTAATGTTGCTGATATTTGCCCAAGAAAGACCTACTAAACACACAAATAACTAATAAAACATCTCCCAGTAAAGTAAGCTATCAGTTTTGGTAATGATTTGGTCTTAAGATGTAAAAATTACTTTGTATGTTATCTCAGTTTTGGTCATGGAGTTACTAAGAAAGGATGCTGTAAGGATCTGTCTACTGAGGCAGAGCAGAGCCTCTGCGTTTAAGCTAATATTCACTGGAGTGTTGAGCTCCTAAACTGGATTTGTATCCCTATCCTTGTTCATATTATGCAGCCCTTATTGTCATCATAGCATAGAGATCTTTTTAGTCCAGCCTTTAAGCAGCTAGACTGGTCCTATCCTATCCTGGTCTTGTCCTATCGCTAGTTGCCCGGGAGAAGAGGCTGACTCCCACTTCACTACAACCTCCCTTCAGGTAGTTGTAGACTGCAATAAGGTCACCTCTGAACCTCCTCATCTCCAGGCTAAATAACCCCAGCTCCCTCAGCTGTTCCTTGTAGACACTCTAGACCCTTCACCAGCTTGGTCGCCCTCCTCTGGACTCGCTCCAACACCTCAACATCTTTCTTGAAGTGCAGGGCCCAGAACTGGACACAGTACTCAAGGTGTGGCCTCATCAGTGCCGAGTACAGAGGGACGATCACTTCCCTAGACCGGTTTGGCCTAAACCAGGCCAATTTTCCTTTCAGTGATTTTTACTTTCAGCTAAGTCTCCTCTAAGTAACTGCACTTTCTGAAACTAACTGCATGTTTTGCAGACAGTGTCTGCTTCCAGGACTGATAACGCTCGAAGCTTGTAGTTATCGCTGAGGCACCGGTAGGGATGTTATGCAGAAAGGCTCTTGCTGTACTTAGTCTTAGAGAAACCAAGGTCACTGCTGAATTCCTCACTGCTTATGAGTGAAGAGCTGAAGGGGGGTCGCAGATGCAGGGGGAAGCGGACAGGGCAGGTGACCCAAAATTGACCAACGAGGGTATTCCATCCCATACATGTCATTCTCGGTATAAAGCGAGGGGATCATGAGGGTCTCGCTCTCTTTCTGCTATGGCCGGTGTCCGAAGAGGACTCTGTCCGTTTTCCTGCTGCCCCTGATCCCGATCCGTGCATTCCTGAATCCAGCTCTCGACCTTCGCTAGGCCCAGGCTGGGCCTTCCCGGAGCCTGCCCTGCAGTGCCGGTGGTGATGTGGCTGACTTCAGGGGAGCTCAATCTTGGTTTTGTATATATGTTTGTATATATTTGTATATATTTGATTATTTCTGTTATTATTATTATACTCTTTTTCATTATTATAGTTTATTAAAACTATTTTAATTTTCCAACACGGAAGCCTCTCTCCCTTTTCCCTTTCCCTTTCCCTTTGCGGGGGGTGAAGGGTTAACAGAGAGCATCTGCCACAGGTTTAATAGCCGGCCCAGCTTTAAACCTTGACATACCTTAATACCTAATAATGTAGGACATTTTTCCTTCTGTTCCTCAAAATCCTTTTTTGGGTTTTGCATCCTATATCTATCAGGCAGCTGTGCACAGAAGCGTAAATGAAACAGCCGGTTTCATTTTGTCAGTTACTTTCCATTGCAAAATACATTGTGCTCTTTACTAAGCCAGGCAAGTTTGTAGTTACCTCAATCTTTTTTTTTGTTCTGTTTCTATATGTTGATATGTTAATCTTTTGGGCAGAAACTACTGTTATTCCAACAATACATTTTTGAAGGATTTGTTTGGGGTGTTTTGGTTTTTTTTTCTTTGTCTTTCAGTAGGTAAAGCTGCTAAAATCCATGGTCATACACTTCTTTTGCTTTTTTCCCCCCCATTAAAGTATCACCTAGTGATAGTGTATTCTCTTGCTTTTTTTAAAAAAAATGAAATTTTTGTTTGAATAATTAAAATATCATTGCTATTTTAGAAGTCCAAATTTCTTTACCCCAGAATGTGAAACTAAATCACCAAAGCCAACTATTAAAGCTGTAATTTTCTAAGGCATCTTTTTTTTGCCATGGAGCTGAGTCCAAGCAACTGGAAAAGCTTTGCTGTCTTCAGGACTCTGCCTATTGTCATGTACTGTAAGAGGAGGTATTGGCTTTCAGGGCTTTTTTAGGACACCAGTTATCAATCTAATAACTAATCCTTACCAAACTCAGAACCAGATGAGAAACAGGTTTTCAATTTATCAGGAAAAAAACAATGTCCTTTCCAAGATATATGATGAAAATGTATATACTGACACTAATAGCTTTTGAAGCATTTGCTGTGACAAGAACTCTTTAGAAGTCAGTATCATTTGAGGTGGATTGTGAACTGGTTGAAGGAAAGAAGCCAGAGAGTGGTGGTCAATGGGACAGAGTCCAGTTGGAGGCCTGTATCTAGTGGAGTCCCTCCAGGGTCGGTACTGGGACCAGTACTATTCGATATATTCATTATTGACTTGGATGAGGGAATAGAGTGCACTGTCAGCAAGTTCACTGATGACACAAAACTGGGAGGAGTGGCTGACACACCGGAAGGCTGTGCTGACATTCAGAGAGACCTAGACAGGCTGGAGAGTTGGGCGGGGAGAAATTTAATGAAATATACCAAGGGCAAGTGTAGAGTCCTGCATCTGGGCAAGAACAACCCCATGTAAGAGTACAAGTTGGGGACAGACCTGTTGGAGAGCAGCGTAGGGGAAAGGGACCTGGGGGTCCTAGTGGACAGCAGGATGACCATGAGCCAGCAATGTGCCCTTGTGACCAAGAAGGCCAATGGCATCTGTGATGGACAGAGTTTGCATGCCTTAAACAACTTGTTTGACAACTCTGGCTGGAGGAGAGTATGGGTGCTACAGAGGCCTGGAAGTCTGGCAAGAGATAAGGGTCTTGGGAACAGAACAATACCCCTGCTGTGCCTTAATTGTTGTGATTTACAACTCTGGCTGAAGGAAGAGATAAGTCCTGCAGAGACCGGATGGTACCTTTTCCTACATGTGCAACAACTTTGCAAGGCATCAACCACGCTTGTGCAGAAGTGGGGTCATACAGCAGACACCACAACTAGGGGGGATCACGACCACCAGACACCCCTTGGGGGACCACTGACTCATTTTGAGAACAATCTAAGACTACAAAGTGCAGGCGTCCCAATTAGCATGAGAAGTGAGCAGAGGCGGGGAGACAAGAGGGATGTTACCACACTCTCCTATCTTGCATGCAAATGACCTAAAGTATTTAGACCTTCTCAATTGGGATGCTGGTGCGCGCTCCCGCCCGCCACCTGAGGACCGATCCTGCAAGCGGTTTACCAAAGGAGCAACTCTGCAAGCAATTTACCAACTCTACAGACAACTTACATAGCTGGATCTCTCTTTTCCTCTCTCTCATAGTCTCTATCCTCTTTTCCTTTTTCCTTTTCTCTCTTTTCTCAATGCCTTTAGAAACCCAAGACACCTACAACCATGCAACTTTCCCTGTATTAATAAATTGTTCTAAATTTCATACCAGTTATTTGGTGTCGTTTCACCTTAATTTACTCCAAGGGATTTATGAACTAGTTGCGACCAGGTTGTAACAGCATCTTGGGGTGTATTAGAAGGGGTGTAGTTAGTAGGTCAATAGAGGTTCTCCTCCCCCTCTACTCTGTCCTAGTGGGGCCCCATCCAGAATATTGTGTCCAGTTCTGGGCCCCTCAGTTCAAGAAGGACAGGGAACTGCTAGAGATAGTCCAGCACAGAGCCACAAAGATGATTAAGGGAGTGGAACATCTCCCTTATGAGGAGAGGCTGAGGGAGCTGGGTCTCTTTAGCTTGGAGAAGAGGAGACTGAGGGGTGACCCCACTAATGTTTATAAATATGTAAAGGGCAGGTGTCATGAGGATGGAGCCAGGCTCTTCTCAGTGACATCCCTTGACAGGACAAGGGGCAATGGGTGCAAGCTGGAACACAGGAGGTTCCACATAAATATGCAGAAAAACTTCTTTACAGTGAGGGTAACTGATCACTGGAACAGGCTGCCCAGAGAGGTTGTGAAGTCTCCTCTGGAGACATTCAAAACTCGCCTGGACTTGTTCCTGTGTGACATGATCTAGGTAATCCTGCTTCAGCAGAGGGATTGGACTAGATGATCTTTTGAGGTCTCTTCCAATCCCTAACATTCTGTGATTCTGCGTAATAAGCTATAACACAACACATTTTATATTTGGAATTGAGTTCTTTTTTCACACATCACACTTTTGCCCAATATTTCACAGGAAAACAACAGAAATAAGTAGGATATTATAGAAATTTCCAAAGAATTTATATTGTAAAGCAAACCATCAGTATTTTTTGTTTTGATAATAAATAATTACGTTATTTAGTAAGCTTGTAATTCTGGTAGAATAAGTACCTCATGAGAAGAATGTCTCCTAGGAAGAACTTATACATAAATAAGTAGTACTATCTATTGGCAAGGAATTAAGGAAGGTATCTCTAGCTCCTGTCATAGCTTTGGTAGTTCCTTAATCTGGTGGGTTTATTCTTTTCACAGGTTACTTATCCAGGTGCACACCGTAACTCACAATGATACTTCTGTTGGTTAACAAATGGAAGTTTCTGGAGAAAAATAGCTTGACTTAGTCCTTGAAAAAGGAACTGCAATGATAAAATATATTATATTCTATATTGTTATCTTTCTTATTCTGAAGAAGAGCCATTTTTTTCTAGGTCATCTAAAAATACATGACAAGCTGTGGTATTATGAGTGCTGCAAGCTATGCTAATTAAAACTGTCTCATTTTTTGTGTTTCTTGGTTGGTGACAGTGGTCTCTTCCTATATTCTTGGAATGTGGGGCAACCACAATTCTGCTGTTTGTGAAAGACAGGTGTACTGAACCACCTGACATGAACTCTGCACAGATACTTGAGGTCCTCTATACTCCAGAATGTGGCTTCTGGCCACATTGTGCACTACATAAGCTGCTCAAAATGTTTTGTTTAAATAATTGTGTTTAAAAAGATTTAATTTCTCTTCTTGTCTGTTGACAGTATCAGAGGATAATAATGGATTACAGCGACTGCACACCTACTTATTCTCAATAAAAACAAAACTCTGATTTGCAATATTTTAAAGCATTATGGAAAGAACAGATAATTTCCCAATCTACATATTTTACATATAGTCATACATTGGACATTTTCATTTCAGATACATTGGCAAATGTTAAGATAATTTTCTTCCTGTTGTGTAGTAAACTTTTAAATTTATGGTGCATTTCTCAGATAAGAATATAAAAGGTTTTAAATGATTTATCTCATTTTGTTCACAGGTCATTTAAAACATCAAAGTGTTTATCTTTCCTTTGAAAACATCATGCAATATGGTACAGATATTGAACAACTGAACCTCCTGAAGCATGATCTGTGCCTCTAAATGTTATGAAATTGTACTTTTGTTCCCGCACAAAGTTCCTCATGAGAACAGTGTTGAATAGCATAAACAGGCAGATAAAACCACAACAATTGATGTTCCAGCTGTAAAAAGACAATATTAAATGCATGCTGGCATGCAAAATGCTATTTTAAAGAAAACTAAATAAAATACCACAGTTGTTACTATTTCTTAACATAAATCAAGGTGTTCCCTGAAAACTGTTTTCTATCAGTAGAGGTCACAAGAAAACACATGTAAAACAGCTGTCCCTCAAGAAGTGAGGTGCTGCTGACAATTGTTGCATAATACGAGGCCAAATTTTCAGAACTTATTGTTTCTCTTCTCTAATTGGATTTTCTTGCTTATCAGATCCTCATTTCCATATGTAAACATTTATCAAATGAACACAGTAGTAAATAGTGAAGGTAGGAACCACTGTTGTTCTGCTTCCTAGAATGTCTCCTGCTTCTTTTCCAATGTACTTTACTAGTGTTTTTTGAAATTATTGTTCCTGTTTTGCTGTAATTAAAGTCAATGGTTATATTACCACAAGGAAAAAAAAAAAACACAAAAACAAACCCAAAATGCACATTCTTCTTCCCTGCATAAAATGGCAGTCACTAAGTACTTGACCATCTAAATATACGATATTGAATCTTTCTCTTGGGTTCATAGTTCAAATATAAAAGATTATATGATAAAGGAGGAAATCTTATTTACCTCTCCTGATATGATAAAATCATATAAGGCCTTGTCTGAATTCCCTCCAAATAGTAGGAAATACTTCATTTCCTACATGATCACTTTATATGAAGTTATATCTTACTAGTGAAACATAATTATCATAATCAAATTGACTAATACACTTAGGTCTTAAGAATATTTTCTTGTTTCCAACGATGAATTTTCAGTTTAGAACAAAAGTTCATGTGATCTGTTCTGAAGAGTATAGCCTAAAACTTTACATTTAATCTCATTTTTCTTACTCAGGTCTTCAAAATCATGCAGTACTTTTTTTATGACTTCTGTTTTAAGCTGGTTCACTACAACCATTAGGTATTTTTGACTTCCTCATAAAAAACGTGATGCCATTATTACTCTTTACCTGTAGAGAGGGATTTTGACTGGTATGTGATAAATTGCATGTCCACACAATGGCAAAATTAAAACAAAAAAATGCATCATTATAGTCTGTGCTATAAGAATGTCCAGGTTTACACTGTGAAAAAATAGTAAGTGATCATGCAACTGAAGAACGTATCATAGAATGCGTATCATAGAGAATGTACCATGAGGATATCGAATTAAAATTTTAAAGAACTGGAATTCGGTAATTTTCTAATCCTGCAGTGCTTGACCTAGCAGTCTTATGACAGTGCTTTTATTGTACAGTGTGTGCATACTAATGTACATATCAGAAGTACAGAGAAGTTTAACATATGGCTGCTGAGGCTACATAAATCTCTTAGATTCTGAAACTATCAGCTTGCACCCATCAATGATTTTTCCTTCATGGTTAGTTTGAAAAAAAATTGGCAACATCTCTGATTGATTCAAGAGAACTTGCCCTTCTCCTTTCTGTGTTCTGCTATTAAAAGGCAAGTAAAGCTTGTTTGGTGGAAAGTACAATTAAAATAAATTGTAGTACTGTTTAAAAGAATAGATGGATAGTTATTTCCAGTCATGATGTTTTCAGTTCAATAACACAGCTAAACAATGACTTGCTTTAAACAAGTCTAGTCCAAAAGAACTGTGACTCTGTTTAAAGCCAGACACAGATTTAAAGCCATGTTTAATTATATATATAAAGACAAATACTAAATATTTCCTTTTATAGACAAGATAAATTCAACTATTAAGTTCCAAAAGACAATGAGTATTTTTTATCTATTTTTATATTTCCTTGTCCTGATAAAAATACATGAATATTCTCTGGTTTAGGAAGGAAAAATTGCTATGAAAATTAAATAAGAACAGTGAAATGTGGAGGTTGAGTTTAAGAAGAAATATTTGAATAAATACAAATAACCTGTTATCCTAAGGTACTTAGGCTTTCTTTACACAACCTTAACAACATCAATAATAAGGATTAGGTCCCATTTTGCAAGTCAGCTCCCAGTTGGAGCCTCAGAGTAACTGGAGATAGTTTCAGAAGAAAGGGAGAAAACAACAAAAATCTCTTGACATTTTTATTTATTTAATGATAATTTTTCTCTATTCACTGCCTAAGACAATGAATGCCCAGTCCATAAACAAAAAATTAATTTTGCAAATAATACAATATAATGAGACCTTTCCTATAAACTTCCAGAGCTAACTATTCACCAGAACTAACTCCAGTGGCAGGGGTTTCAGCTAATTGGGCCATGCTAATAGAATGCATATGTACATTTGCAGAAGCTCAGCTGGTGGGCAATAGCTTGTTAAACCACCAGCACTCAATTACTTTTGTCCATGTTGGAGCCCTAGATATAAACCCATTCATTTCTGAATCTGAGGCATAGGATTCTAATGTCTGCTTGCTTCTCCTGTCACTTCACCCTGACAATTTTAAACCATAACCCTAGGTGACTAGATCTGCAAATAATTTGTTTAATGTATGAGACTGAGTGGAAAGAGAATGTAAGGAATATAGAGCAACGAGCAACAAGCAACCAGAAGATAATCCAGTTTTTAAAATGAGGTGCTAGACAAAGCATCTGCAACCTCTGATTAACAGAGAACTGTTAGCTGCTATTGCTGAAATTAAAAGCAAGATCTAGATGCTTCAGTCATAAAAGCCTAGTTAAGGGTAGATTTCCAGTAGCATCAAGCTGGGATATGTCCACTGTAAGGAATTCTACTAAAACTGTGTGCTTGGGTCACTGAACAGAATATTGGTCAGATTGGAAGATTAAGAATAATGCCTACGAACAAAAATAGAAGCTTATCATTAAATGAACTCAGTGTTTGATAATGTGTTTTTGTTTCTTTTCAAAGCAAGAGTTCAGATTAATTGTTTACTGTAAGTCAGTAACAAAGACTAGTGATCTGGACACATAAAATTTTGAGAAACCCAGGGACACTAGAAGAAAGGGAGAAAAGTCACAGGCTTTTGATATAGGACGCAGAACAAAATAGACTTGAAGTGGAAGTCTGCATATTGCAATATGAGTAATACAGTGTATGTTTTTTAAGTTAGGCCAATTCAGCTTTGATTTGATGGGGATATTCCCTTAACGGTGATTTATAAATCAAAGAGTTGCTTTGTGGTATGTCCCTCTACTTGTCAGCTCGTTTCATTGTTCTTAATAGCTAAGAGACCTCTAAAAGGAGGAAGGAGGGCAGAAAAAGATTGCACATTTTGAAAACACATCTTTAAATTCTTCAGTTTAGTGGGAAGTAATTTTGCATTATTATTGAAGGGTTTGTACACATTCACTGTACTTAATTTACCTAAAAGTTTACATCATGTATAGCATGGGCATGATAATTAGTGATTTTATAGTTCAATCTCTAAAGAGCAAAACATCACTCACATTTTCATAGAAGAAGTCTAAACCCTGGATGCATGAAATTGCATCTGCCATAAGAAGCCAGAACACACAACCAGAAGACTCTGGAGAAGATTTCTCTTATGACCAATCACTTAAATACAATACCTGTAGACTTCTGGAAACCAGTATGGTTCCAAAATTAAGATTACATAAGACTCCTCAAAAGAGGAAAGCAATTTTAAAGCAAAAGCCTTTAAGTGATGCAGACATGTAATAGAATTTGTAGGAATGAAGAAAAGTATGATCTCAGGTATTCCAGGAAGAAAGTTTCTCAGGCTTCACAGAAAGATGCCATACTTTGTTTTTTATGTTGTAAACTTCTGCCTTTTAAAAATAATGACAGTCACAGATTTGAGCTAAATTCTCTGTCACTGAGAAGAAAAAATCAGTTTTAGGTACCATCATCACTGACTTAGGCTTAGTGCTCAATGAGGATCATGGTCAGAGCAAGCCTCTGCTGCTAAAGTCAGAATATCAGCAATATTTGGGGCAAAGTTTTTCCCTTAAGTGTGACCATTCAATCTACAGGCATTGTTTCAAAACCAGATGTCAGGGTCCTTACACAGACAGGCTTCCATAGCCCTTGGGATTTGGAAAGTGGCTTTCTGCAGCATAATGAAAATGATAAGGTGCTCAGGACAGAGATAAGAAGGAGCCAGACTTGCTACAAAGATCCTCAGGCATCATTAACCCAGTGTGAAGTGGATGTCTCTTAAAATAGACCTGCTCTTCCCTACTTAGGACATAGAGAAGAAATGAAAACATTACTCACGGAACAATGAAGCTATATTTAGAGAAAGGCACTGCCACAGGAAAAAAAAAAAAACACATTTAAAAAAAGAAGATATGAAGATGCCACATAATCAGAACTGAGCCAACCTTTCTCTTTCTGCTTCTTAAAATGTCAATGAAAAGGATGATGTCCAAAATAAATATGTTAAAATAAAGCAAGTCTCTTGCCCAATAATCTAAGTGAAGAGGAACAGGTAAAGGAAAAATGTGAGCACAGTATGAAGAGTTGTGAGGCATGCACCTAGAAGGCAGACATACAGACCTGAAGGAAAAGAGACATTTGCTGAAGGAAAAGTCACAATATCTGTACATGCCATAATAGCTTTATACAGCTAAACAGCTTTCCAAAGACTTTTTTTAGATTAAAAATGTAAGTTTTTCAGTCTGTACTCTCTCTCTACTGGCTATCTCCTCACACAACCCAGTAATTCATCATACAATAATCTGATGAACATACATCATCTCAATGAGAATAAGAAAACTTGAAGAATACTAATTCCAAAACTGGTAGAACAACAGGCTGTGATAAAGAAGTAGTTGTCAGAAATCAGTGTTAAAAGTTGGCCAGTCCTGCTCCAGAAGTCACATTTCATTGCCCCGAAAATGTCAAAGATTTATTGAAAGAAATATTTACCATAATGTTAAACACATGGGAAATAAATGTAACTCTACCTATTTCCTTTGTGTAATGTAAAGCTCCTTGAAAATTAATATTCAGAAATATGCTACTGCTGAATACAAAGATCTATATAACATGAATCTGCTTGTATTTAATGTTTCCATATCATGTTAGATGCATTTTCTTTCTTTGTTATTACAGATTTTATTCTTTGCTCTAATAAAATATTCCTGGCCAATCTGCATTGTCTCCTTTTTTAAAACAAAACCAAACCCTTTAGAGTTTTGGCAAATCTCCAAAAATTAACTTTTAATTTATGACCATTCTAACCGAAGAGCTGCTCTGGTGACTGGTGAATGCATTTTCAGTGCATCGTAGAAAATAACTGTGTTTTTCTTTAATTATGGAGTCTGAGAATTGTAATCCCAGTCTGTATGGAATATTTTTTCACTATTAAAAAAGTAAAATGCCTATACTTAAACATATAGGAATTATGAACAACTATTTAAACTTATATATAACAAATTCCTTAGTGTTCCAAAAATTCCAAAAGATAATGTACTGACAGCTTAGTTAACAACAATAAGACAAGCTTGATATACAGTTAAAAAGAAAAACTTTAATGTACAACTACCTTTTTAAAATGTTCAGAAACACCAGTCATTTATTAATCACTGTAAGAACAGAAAAATGTTGTACTATTTCTAGCAGTGGCCAAAATTAGTTGTCTAGGAAAGATTATTAAAAAAAAAAAAAGAGTAGGCATATAGCAATGCATCTTTAGAATATTCTCCTAATTCCCACTACTTTGCAGTCAGGAACTTGCTAAAACAGAGATCATAGCATACCTGTGATGAACAGCCATTTCTCTTCCTTACAGTTTAAGTAACTGCCAGGTAAAAATTTGCCTGGAACTTCCGAGCTCTATTTTTGGGGAAAAAAAAATAGTTCTGAGTAAATTTTCTTCAAGTCAATTCTTTTATCTACCATGGCTGAATTCAGTCTTTCAGTGTTTTACTCCTATAAAGATGACCTTCTGTTAAAACAAAATCTGTATGAAGAATAGATCTTCCTAATCTATTTCAGGTGTCAAAGGTTGTGAACTCATACAGGAAACCCCAGAAGACATAACCTTGAGCTTTGGGAGGTAAGTGAAGATGGAGTTGATCCGAAAGTACTGTTAAATAATAGATAAAGAAAGCAAAGTTCTGGTGGGGAGACCAGAGTAATCATCCTTGAGAGATAAATGGCAAAAGAAAAAAAAGTAGTAGGGGAGAAGGGACAAACTTCATAGAGATGCATATTAGAAGAAATGTTTTCTTCAGAAAGAGATGAAAAAGAAACTATGGGATGCTTCATAATCACCGGCCTGGAAAAGTCCTGTGCTTGCTGAGCAACTCAGAAGTAGAGAGTGTTCTTTCTCTGAAGCAGGAAACAATGTAGGTTGTAGCTGTGCAATGTTTAGCCATTGCAACAATGTCTTACTATGTTAGAGTAAGACGTAGAAACTGATTCTCTCGACATCTGTAATAACATATTATTCGTTAGAAATAGTGATGATATAATTCAGTCTTTACTGATCAGTACAAAGCATGTCCAGGAATTTTTTAATTTAATTTCTTACAAAAGCAAGGGTTCATGACTCGATAAGTATTCAAACTCATAGTACCATCAGAAGAACTCATAGTAATATCTGGGAAAAAAAATTCCTGCGTTAGTAAGTAAAAATGAAAAATGGCAGTGGTAACTTGAGGACAAGGAATAGATCGGAGTCTTACCCTTATGAACAGTGATATTTAAGGAAATTTTTCCAAGTAGCTTTGAAGACATGAAGAAAATGTTTACACTGCCGTTTACATGATAACTCAAAAGCTAACAGAAAAATAATAGAGGCCAATATGCTGTACACCATCTATTCTCCCCAGCATGTTCACGTGTATAAATAAAATGTGTGTATACATAAACACTCACAAAAGCTAATCCATTATTACATTAATTAACTTTGCATGTATACGTATATATACATCTAAAAGTCCATTTCATATTTTGGATTGATATAAGTTATGTGAGCCCTGGATATTTAGTGGCCATTCAAGTAACACAACTTCTAAAAGAGAAGAGTCTGCTGATAAGTTAAATCTTCACAGATACTGTAGGAAAATCTGCAGTAACACATTTCAGAAACCAAGAGTGTTTCATTGTAGGTGCTAAAAGACTTTTGTGACAGAATTAGTTGAAAAAGGTCCTTTTAGGTTTGTGTGGGTAATTGAAAGCATTTTTACCTTGTTTGTCAGGCTAGTTTTAAGCCAGGTGGTCAAGCCAGGAAAAGATAAGGGCTCAGGACGGGTGTCATTTCCTGGCTTTCTTAGCTTTCCTCTCCAGAATTAAGATGAACTGTTCTATAGAGAATTACTGACAGTGAGAGAAAAATGAGAATCCTGGCTATGCCGTACTGTAATTCTCCTCTGAAATGGGCCACTGTCCCCTAGGCAGCTTTTAACACCCTTTCAAGCTTTGTTTGGTGTTCAGTTACAGAAGAAAGACACTAATTTGCTTAGCCTTTGCAGAAGCCTAGCCCTAGTATTTCTTATATAACGATTGATCTGTGGCAGTATTGTACGTGAGTGGGTCTTTTTTAATTTTTATTTTATTTATTTTTAGAAGAGGAACCAAAAAGGTTGTAGACCAAAACTTGAAAGCCTCATTTTCTTTTCCCCTACAAACCTGAAAGACTTTAAGTGTGATTTGACACAGAAGTTGAGAGGAATTTCACTTGAAAGAGTAATTATTGAATCTCTACTGTTATGTAAGTATGGTGACATGGTTATAGTTAAGTTTCCATGCTGAATGTGAAGTTGCAAAAGGAATTTTTGATGTATTATTTTGTGATATTGGAGAATGGGGCATGATCTTAAAAACAGTGACAGAACACAAAGATTTTTATTGCAATTTCAGTTCTTTTTTTCTTTTTCTCAATTTCGGATGTTGCTTGACAATTATTTTGGTTAGTAAATCGAAATGCCTTATGAGTATAAATCCTTTGTATACTGCATTAATTTGTACAGACCCAAGTAGCACAAGATTAACAATTAGCCTTACAACTAAAAGCCTTGGTCATCTAACTACTAAGGAATCCAGTGCCTCAGACAATTGGTATTGTCTCTGTTAAACTCCATATTGATTTTTTAGATCACAGAGCTTTCTGAACTACCTTGGGAATCGTTAAAAGATTCTTGAAGTGAATGGATAGCCTTTTTAATCACAAAAGAAAACCTACTTAAACCTCTTGCTACAACTTACAAGCTATCTTTATTTAAAAAAATCAATCATTGCAAGGTAAGAATTTGGTCTAACTTAAGACTTATTTAGGTACATTTTATGTATGAAACCTCTGAGATTCAAATATAAAATGTGTATTCATCTGTCTTAACACCAACAGCAGCAGCAGTGGAGTTAATATAGAAATCATTAAAACAGAAATTTCTTTCTTCTAGCTTGTTTTTCATCATCTGGATTTAGTTTTACCATTAAAGGAAAGAAAATACACTTAGGTAAGAGTAAACAGTAGAAAGCTTCTTGATACAGTTCTTGTATTAATTATGAACACAAAACCAAGAAATACATTGTGGATAAGTTAAAGATTTTTCAGTCAAAATCCATTTACTGTTATTTGTTTAGATATCACAGTGATGAACTGCATTTCATAGAATCATAAAATCATAGAATGGTTTGGGTTGGAAGGGACCTTAAAGATCATCTAGTTCCACCCGCCCTGCCACAGGCAGGAACACCTTTCCACTAGACCAGGTTGCTCAAAGCCTCATCCAATCTGGCCTTGAACACTGCCAGGGAGGCGGAATCCACAACTTCTCTGGGCAACCTATTCCAGTGTCTCACTACCTTCACAGGAAAGAATTTCTTCCTAAGATCTAATCTAAATCTACCCTCTTGCAGTTTAAAACCGTTCTCCCTCGTCCTATCACTACATGCCTTTGTAAAACGCCCCTCTCCAGCTTTCCTGTAGGCCCCCTTCAGGTACTGGAAGACTGCTAGAAGGTCTCCCTGGAGCCTTCTCTCCTCCATGCTGAAGAGCCCCAACTCTCTCAGCCTGTCTTCATAGGAGAGGTGCTCCAGCCCTCTGATCATCTTCATGGCCCTCCTCTGGGCTCATTCCAACAGCTCCATGTCCTTCTTATGTTGGGAGCCCCAGAGCTGAACACAGTACTCCAGGTGGGGTCTCACGAGAGTGGAGTAAAAGGGTAAAATCACCTCCCTCGACCTGCTGGCCACGCTTCTTTTGATGCAGCCTAGGATACGGTTGGCCTTCTGGGCTGCAAGCGCACATTGCTGGCTCATGTTGAGGTTCTCCTCAACCATCACCCCCAAGACCTTCTCCTCAGGGCTGCTCTCGATCCATTCTCCGCCCAGCCTGTATTTGTGCTTGGGATTGTCCCGACCCACATGCAGGACCTTGCACTTGGCCTTGTTGAACTTCATGTGGTTCGCACAGGCCCAGCTCTCAAGCCTGTCAAGGTTCCTCTGGATGGCATCCATTCCCTCCAGTATGTCGAAAACATCGCACAGCTTGGTGTCGTCAGCGAACTTGCTGAGGGCGCACTCAATCCTCCTGTCCATGTTGCCGACCAAGATGTTAAACAGGATTTTAGATGGTCTTGAACCTGATCTTCTCCTACAGTGGGCAGTTCTTCATCCTTCCAGTCCCTGCCTCTGCCTTCTGCGACTTGGGTGGTGAGGCTAGAGCATTTGCCAGTGAAGACTGAGGCAAAAAAGTCGCTATATACCTCAGCCTTCTCCATATCCCAGGTAACTAGGTCTCCCATTTCCTTCCGGAGAAGGCCCACATTTTCCCTAGTCTTCTTTTTATCACTGACATACCTATAGAAGCAATTTTAGTCCCCTTTCCTTTGACCGGGAGAATTAATGAGAAAACTACTTGGGCCCCAGGGTCCTTTACCACTGCTCCCAGGGCTCTGTAGTCCGCCTTGATATGTTTCAGACTGCTCTTAACTGTATCACTGGTTCCCACGTGAAACAGAAGCAGCAGGTAATAGTCCGTGGGCTGTACTAGGCTTGGTAGTCTCTGCGTGATGTCCCTGATGCGAGCCCCCGGTAGACAGCACACCTCTCTAGAGAGCGCATCAGGTCGGCAGAGGGGTGCCTCTGTGCCCCTCAGTAGAGAGTCACCTACCACTATCACCCGTCGCTTTTTCTTGGTAGCACTGGTCTTTATACGGGGGGCACACTGGGCTACCCTACTGGGCTCCAGCGTCTCTCCCGATACGGCGGGTCTTTCCTCCTCAGACTGCAGAGGACTGAAGCGGTTTTGCAAGGGCACCTCAGGCTTCAGGGGAAGTCTCTTCCTCCTTCTAGCCCTTGCCTTTGCATCCTTCCATTCCTCTGCAGTTATATCCCCCCTTCCTTCTGTGTGGGCCACTGGGGAGTTCTGCAGGGGTACCTCAGGCTTTGGGGGAAGTCTCTTGCTCCTGATGGTTCTTGCCTTTACGATCCTCCATTATTTTGCAGTTTTATCCTCCCTTCCTTCTGAGTGTGCTGCTGGGGGGGATTTTGCCTGTTTGGCCATGGACTGTGGGGCCACTGCAGACTGCACTTCAACCCCATTATCCAACTCCTTCTCATCCTCCTTGATGTTGCACAGCCTCCTCACTGCCTCCTACAGCTCAGCCACCTGCTGCAGGAGGTCCTCCACCTGGGTGTACCTGATGCAGGCAGGTCTGCTGCTGCCCATCCCTGCCCCAGGCAAAAGATCAAGACACTTACCACAGCCTGAGGTCTGCACTCCAGCCTCTCCCTTCAGCAGCTCTGTCTGGGTGGAGGCATCGGTCACGGCTGGGGTCAATGGTGCAGATCCCGGAGCCAGAGCTGCAGCCCTTGCTCTCAGGCGAGTGCTCACCATCCTGCCTTGAGGGTCAGGTAGGGTGTCTGCGCCCTCCCTGCATGCCCTTCTGCGCGAGCTGCCTCGCCACGCTCTGGCTGACGCGCTACGCCCTGTTTGCCTGCTCTGGCCGCTGGCACTCCCAAGGCCGCTTTTTGTAGGCGCCCCCCCGTCGTCAGCGACCCTCCGAGAGAGCTGCTGGCTCCGAGTGGCTCCCGCCGCTGCCCCGGCATTTCCTTACCTCAGGAAAAGCCACCGTGCGCCGAGATCTGCTGCTCCGTTGCAGGACAGGCCGGCTCCGGAGCAGCTCCCCTCGGCGACTGACTGAATTGACTTATACAAAGAAATGTTTTCAGAAAAACTTTAGCAGTAACAGTACAATTTCTGGAAACAAGGTCAGGCTTTGCAGGAAGATTACAGAGTTGTGGTTCATATATGAAGGGAGAAGACACCAAAGGCCAAAGCTCAATTAGAGTTGGAACTGGCCAGTGTTGTGCTAGACAAGAAATGCTTTTTTAAGTTTGTTAATAGCAAGAGGACGTCTAAAGAAAGCATTAGACCGATACTTGTTGAACATGATCATCTGACTAATATGGACGAAGAAAAAGCAGAGGCAGAAAAAGCAGAGGCTTTCAATGCTTTTTTTTCCCCTCAGTCAGACCTTGGGCTACCCGGTCCTCTGAGTTAGAGGACCACAAGTGCAGGAACAGTGACTTTCCATTTGTGGACATTGAAATTGTAAGGGACAAATTGTATCAGCTGAATGTTCACAAGTCCATGGGGCCTGGTGGGATTCTACTCAGAGTACTGAAGGAGCTAGCAGATGTTACAGCAGGACCCCTCTTGATCATCTGCCAAAGGTCTTGGGAGTCTGGGGAGTTCTCTGCTGACTGGAAGCTAGCCATTGTTATTCCAATCTGCAAGAAGAATGTGAGGGAAGACCCAAGAAACTACAGACCTGTTAGTCTAACCTCAGTTCCTGGAAAAATTATGGAGAGGATTATACTAGGTACTATTGAAGGCTATTTAAAGAACAATGCAATCATCAGGCACAGTCAACATGGGCTCACAAAGGGAAAGTCCTGTTGAACTAATTTGATATCCTTCTATGATAAGGTCACCCACCTAGTGGATGAAGGGAACATGGTGGATGTAGTTTTTCTGGATTTTAGTAAGGCTTTTGACACTGTTCCTCACAGCATCCTTCTGGACAATCTCAACTGTGGGATGAGATGGTACATGGTGGTCTTGGTGAAGAACTGGCTGAAGGGCAGGGCTCAAATTGTAGTGAATGGGGCTACATCTGGCTGGTGACCAGTCACCAGCAGTGTTCCTCAGGGTTCAATTCTAGGGCCAGTTCTGCTCAATATATTTATCAACAATCTGGATGCAGGAGTTGAATGCACCATTAACAAGTTTGCTGATGATACCAAACTTGGAGGTGCTGTTGACTAGATAGATTGGAACAATGATTAACAGGATGAAATTTAACAAGACCAAATGTTGGATTCTGCACCTGGGACAGAGTAACAGGGGCACAAGTATAAACTGAGAAAGGAGTGGCTTGAGAGCAGGCCGGTAGAAAGGGATCTGGGGTGCTGGTTGACAACAGGCTCAGTATGAGTCACAAGCGTGTCCCGGCAGCCAAGGCGGCAAACCACATCCTGGGCTGCATCAAACACAGTATAACCAGATGGTCAAAAGAGGTGATTATCCCGCTGTGTTTAGCACTGGTGCGGCCTCACCTTGAGTACTGTGTGCAGTTCTAGCACTGCTACTAGCAGTACCAACTTCCAGAAATTAAATTCTCAAAAATATGATTTACTCTCTATTGCTTAGTTTTAGATATATAACTTAAGATATCTCTATTTTTATCTCCACACACTTTTTTCACTCTGTACCTCACAAAAAGAACATTAGTAAGCATTGTACATTTTTTATTGAGTTTCTTTTTCATTGTTTACTTTTAGTATTCAATGCAGTGAGAACAATTCCTTGTAATAAATTCTTAAAACTGAAACTCTACTATTTTTTAGTTTAGCTGATGATTTTTCATATGCAAATTAATATATAAAAATACAGCTATATTGTTAGGAATATATTTTAAATACTTTTAATTAGGACAGACTTGAAAATATGTTGACATAAGGTATTCTGTTATTACCACTACAGTTCAAATAAATAGGAAAGCAGGTGCTCATTCCTTTAAGGAAAAAAACCCATCGCTTATATGCTGTCTTGGAAATACGTATGCCCATTTTCCCTGAAGTTCAAATCTTGGAACTAGTAGTGAAGTCTTCACTCCCCCTGTATTTAGTAGGGATGTTATAGGCTTCCACAGGTTTTGATGAGGAAAATGAGGGTGTGAACACTTCAGTTTCAAACAATCTCTTTCTGTGGTTAAAAGGAAAACATCTGTATATGAATGTTTTGGGGCATGAATTTAATTGTCGGCAAGAATACTGTTACACCTCTGAGCTACAAAGTTGTGAAGAAAGCATAGCTATTTGCAAGTAATGTTGAGAATAGGAGATTTCGTCTGATAGTTCATCTGCACAAGTGTGTGATTTGATCAAATATAAGAATATACATATAATTTTGTACTGAAAAGGGCAAACGCCTTAAGGGCTGCATCTCTCACTTTCTTTTTTGGGTATAGTTGTGTGTTTCAACTTAGAAGTGGTATGTATGCATGCGTGTCTATGTATATATACATATGAACTGAAAGTTTTAATAGCCTCACCTTTTTAGCTACATTCTAGACTTGAATAAATTGTAAACTGGGAAAGTTCCCATTTGCATGTTGAAGAAAAAGTATTTGAAGAACGTACTCATGTGGGGGGTTTTGGTAATTTTTACTGTTTGTTTTTTCAAGTGGCATTTGATAAAAATTATCAAAATATTCAAATATTCATATATGGAAATAAAACTTTTGTTTTGGAACTATGAAATATTTTCTGTCATATTAATATAGTACATATCAAGCAAATAAAGAATACTGTCCTTTAGGTCATGCAGCATATTTAATTTTTTAGTAGAAGTTATCAAGTAGATTTTTTACAGGGCAATTACTATGATATAAAACTATTCAATTCAGTGATTCCAGCAATATTTAATGTTAATCTTATATATAGGCAGCCTTGGGAATATCTAATGTTACTGAGTTATCTTACTTTTTAAGTTAATTTTTTTTGATAAAAAGGGTATACAAAACACAACAAAACAGTGGTTAAGGTAGGAAAAGAGAGTTCACCCCTACTTTAAACAATATAATTAAGAATGTGTACCTTTTATATTACAAAAATACCCGTTGCTTAAAATTACAAATTCATTTAGACAGGCTAAAAATTAATGTTTTCCATTGTAATTTCCCCACTTTATATGCTCCTTTCCATACTGTAATATATATTTGGCTACTAAGAATCCTAGCAATGCTCTCATAACAGGAGGAAATTATTAAAAACACTGAAGGATAATGAGACTTTTACTTCTGTGTGAATAGTTTTCAGAATTTTTTCTTCCATGTTATTTTTCCACACACCTTAAACTGTTTTAAATCAAGCTAGGAATTACACTGAAGACCCACAAAGAGGTCTTATCTTCCAGAAGAAAAAGGTTTGAATAAGATCCTTATCTCATTTATGGGTACTGGTAACCTCAACTAGGTCATAGACTTCATGACAAATTCTGTGCTTGTGAACGGAATATTAAGAATTGAAATACGGAAGAAAGTTCACTATTTGAAGATATTGAAATATTAAAACTTTTTATGCTTAAATGAACACTAGTTTCTCTAGTATGCTATCTTTTCTGATAGTACTATTTTATATTTTACATTAGCATAGGATGGTTCCAATTTATAGGAGGGATGGAAAGTTTATGATTTCAATAGGTGCAAAGAAAATAAACATAACCAAGTATAATTTCACTTCACTTCTGTGAAAAGTTCTTTGCTTATGAGACCTTAATCAGATATTTGTTAGATTGCCGTGCTTTCAATGCATATTCCATGATTTTTAGCAAAGAACTTTATTAGATTAAATATTTTATGAGTAATACATTTGCAATAAAAATGAGTACAATCATTCATGCACTTATGCAACTACTTTCAAGAACCTGAAGCAAATTCTGTAATCATGATTAATACTGATGAGGGAAAGTTATTGGTATGGTTGAATTATATGGAAAAGTTGAAACAAATTGATTTGATTTTGCAAAACGCAGTGCTCCGTAATGCACAGCTTTTAAAATATTATTATTATTTTCTGGTCTATAACTTTTATTTTTAGAATAAGGGTTAAATTCTGTTCAAAATAAACCCAAACGCACAAAAAGAAGAGTCAACACAACCCACCGTTCACCCAACAAGCCACTATATCTGTATCTGTTCATCTACAAATATAATTGAATTATTCAACTTCTTTGTGGTCATCCCAATATATTACATTACTTATTATATGATGCGTTGATCTTTGGTTATATAACACAAATACTGAAAGCTTATGAACACTATGTTCATGCCAGATAATACAGATGTACATGGATATTAAAGGTAGTTGGGAATTTCACATGCAATATTCTCCAACTTGGTTAAGAAATATAAGAGATTAGAATTTTTCTGAAACATTTAAAGCTTTGGATGCTTTTGTTTAGATGTTTTAGATAAATGCAAATACTACTGGCAATATGCAGCAGATCTGTTTACCAACGTAGAAGTAATAGAAAATGTCATTTTATGTGCTAAACTTTTCTAACAGGTCCCCAGATTATTTGTAACAAGTGACTGTTTATTTCCCTGTCACTTCTAATAAACTGAAGGTATTGGATTTATTTTGTCTATTGTCTACTTTCATCTTGTTTCATCTACTTTTAAGTCCTTGCATCATATTTCACTGTTACAAAAGTGAACAGATTCCAAGTTTCATCATTATTTGTAGAAAGAAAATAATGATGACAACCTTCTTTGCAAAAGCTCTTTGAAATCTCAGATCTCAAAATAACAGTGGATGTGTTGTATTAGTAATCACAGAATCACAGAATCACAGAATCACAGAATCAGCCAGGCTGGAAGAGACCTCAGAGATCATTGAGTCCAACCGTTGCCCTGACACCACCCTGTCAACTAGACCATGGCACTAAGTGCCATGTCCAGGCTTTTCTTAAATACATCCAGAGATGGTGACTCCACCACCTCCCTGGGCAGCCCATTCCAATGTCTAATAACCCTTTCTGAAAAGAAATTCTTCCTAATGTCCAACCTGAACCTCCCCTGGCGAAACTTGAGGCTGTGTCCTCTTGTCCTATCGCTAGCTGCCCGGGAGAAGAGGCCAACTCCCACTTCACTACAACCTCCCTTCAGGTAGTTGTAGACTGCAATAAGGTCACCTCTGAGCCTCCACTTCTCCAGGCTAAACAATCCCAGAACTGGACACAGTACTCAAGGTGCGGCCTCACCAGTGCCGAGTACAGAGGGACGATCACTTCCCTAGACCGGCTGGCTACACTATTCTTAATAGAGGCCAGGATGCCATTGGCCTTCTTGGCCACCTGGGCACACTGCTGGCTCATGTTTAGCCGGCTGTCGATCAGCACCCCCAGGTCTCTTTCCACAGGGCCACTTTCTAACCACTCTTCCCACAGCCTGTAGAGCTGCATGGGGTTGTTGTGGCCAAAGTGTAAGACCCGGCACTTGTTCTTGTTGAACCTCATGCCGTTGGTCTCAGCCCGTCTATCTAACCTGTCCAGATCCCTCTGTAGGGCCTTCCTACCCTCCAGCAGATCGACACTCCCACCCAGCTTGGTGTCATCTGCAAATTTGCTGAGGGTGCACTCTATCCCTATGTCTAGATCATCTATAAAGATATTGAACAACACCGGCCCCAGAACTGAGCCCTGGGGAACACCGCTAGTGACTGGCTGCCAGTTGGACTTTGCCCCATTCACCACCACTCTCTGGGCTCAGCCATCCAGCCAGTTTTTAACCCATCGAAGAGTCCACCCATCCAAGGCCCGGGCAGCTAGTTTGTCTAGGAAGATGCTGTGGGAGACAGTGTAACATATACTTGTGTATATTGTATTGTTTATAGCAAAATAATCTGGTTTGTCTAGAAATCTGTTGGAAACACAATTGCATGAACATTTCCCATTTTATTTCTTCAGAATTAGTAAAATTCTTCTTTTGCAGATGATCAAAAATTATGATAATTTCCTTTCTCTCATCTTGTATGGTAGCACTGTTTTCATGAAAGTCTTTAAGACTAATTGGCCTGGTTTGGGCCAAACCAGGACAGCATGACAATGTTAATGATCATTACAAAAGGAGAAAGCTCTGCATTTTGTGTTTATTTCAGAGGTTTTCGTGGTATAGTATCAAAATATACATAATATAGAACACTTCCTTCAAGCACTGCCTCGGACAGTGAAGCTATTTCTTCATTTTTTTTTGTACAGACACCTACACTACAAAACCACATTATACCTTATATTATGGTCTGAATATGCATATATGTCAGATTGAATAGTCATATGTGTAATGTCAACAACCTCATTCGACAACTGTGAGTTTCATATCCCACAAACAACAGTGACTTTAGTAGTGACAATATACTATTAATTAGCACAACATGCCTGTAGTTCTAGACTTCAGGGAATTTAACTTTAGATTTAGGAAGATGAGAGGTTACTGAATATTCTAAAAGCTAAGGCTGATTTCAAAGCAAGTGATCAAATCTATTTTGAAATAATTATTATTTACAGTGAAATTACACACTGTTGCATGTAACATCAGAGTCATTCTTATCTGTTTAGAAGTTAGATCATTGTGAAAATGAAAGACACTGTAGTCAAAAAATGTACCAGTCACTATATAAATAAAAATCTGTAGAAATACTAATGAAGGAAAAATTGCCATCAGTTTTCTTCCTCACTATGCCAGTTAACAATTAGCAACATGCCTGAAAGTCTAAGTATTTGTGTTATGAAGATACCAATTATTTTATATTAAGAAACCAGGCGTTTGAAAAAATGTAAAAACCCCAATTCTGTAGATGACGACAGACAATGGTACTCCAATATGCAACAGAAAAAAAAGAAAAAAATCATATGAAGCAATCTTTTACCCTAAATGAGTAGTCATTAGAGTTCTTTTCCATTTCTATTTTTATGTGTATGGAATGCTTTTTAATTAACAGACATTATGAATACAATATATATAACACGTGTAGTTTCCCGAGAATCAATTTGTCTCATATCAAAAGTAAATTCTACAATCTGAGATAGAAATAGAATTGTTCTGTTCCATACAGCAATTTGTCTTGAGAGCAGCTGCACCTCTATAGTCTTTGCGAGAAGAACATCCTCAATGTAATATAAGCAACCATTGAACTTCATTTTCAAATCAACCTGATCCCAGACAGGTTAAAAGAGACTGAGGCAGCCAATCCTTGCATAAGTGAGCATGAAATGTCTTTGTTATTATTCCAGTCTATAGACATGACACCAGCAATAATTTTTGTCTTCCAAGCTATTATTAGTTCAATTCTTAAGCAACAGTAGTCACATAGTCAATATTTTGCCTTTTTATGCTGTCCGAGGTCTCTCAGTGATCCAGTCTGATGGAGGAAGGTCACAATTCACACGAAAAATATTGCTTGGTATTTACATCACAATAGTTCCTTGAAACTTCCAGTCATTAACCAAGGTCCCATCATACCAGATGAATGGGAAAAAAAAAAACAAAACAGCTGGACCTTCCCACAAAGAGCTCATGACCAAGTGACCAAGCTCATGAACAAGTCATGTAAAGATGAACAAAAGCCTAACTTGACCACCACAATTTTCAGCTTTATGACTAATCATTTAAAAGGAAGGAAAAAAGCAATTTGAAGGATGCCTTTCAGGTTCACGTCAACCAGTAGTGATAAGGAAAGGGATATCATAATGTCCTATTGCACTTGTTATACCACTATAGCTGGTGTTAATAATGAGGACATGGGAAGGTACCTGTCCATTCTTTCCAATTCTGCATTGAATGACACTTATGAGGTAGTTTCAGGTGCTTTATGGGGAACTATCTGTATTGCCAACCTCAAAATATAAAAAAAAAAATAAATTTGAGTTTCATTGTACAAGCTCTGATAAAAAGAAACCACACTGATAGATAGAGTCTTTAATCTGAGCTGTTTTTTTTTCATCTTTCAGTTTACAATGCATGCAGGATTAATGATCATAGAATCGTAGAATCATAAAATGTTTTTGGTTAGAAGGGACCTTAAAGATCATCTAGTTCCAACCCCGTTGCTACAACAGGCAGGGACACCTTTCCACTAGACCAGGTTGCTCAAAGCCTCATCCAATCTGGCCTTGAACACTGCCAGAGAGGGGACATCAACAACTACTCTGGGCAACCTATTCCAGTGTCTCACTACCCTCACAGGAAAGAATTTCTTCCTAAAATCTAATCTAAATCTACCCTCTTGCAGTTTAAAACTGTTACCCCTAGTCCTATCACTACATGCCCTTGTAAAAAACCCCTCTTCCACTTTCCTGTAGGCCTCCTTCAGGTACTGGAAGGCTGCTAGAAGGTCTCCCCGGAACCTTTTCTTCTCCATGCTGAAGAGCCCCAACTCTCTCAGCCGGTCTTCATAGGAGAGGTGTTCCAGCCGTCTGATCATCTTCATGGCCCTCCTCTGGACTCATTCCAACAGCTCCATGTTCTTCTTATGTTGAGAGCCCCAGAGCTGAATGCAATACTCCAGGTGGGGTCTCACGAGAGCAGAGTAAAGAGGCAGAATCACCTCCCTCAACCTGCTGGCCATGCTTCTTTTGATGCAGCCCACGATATGGTTGGCCTTCTGGGCTGCAAGCACGCACTACCGGCTCATGTTGAGCTTCTCCTCAACCATCACCCCCAAGACCTTCTCCTCAGGGCTGCTCTCGATCCATTCTCCGCCCAGCCTGTATTTGTGCTTGGGATTGTCCCGACCCACATGCAGGACCTTGCACTTGGCCTTGTTGAACTTCATGTGGTTCGTACAGGCCCAGCTCTCAAGCCTGTCAAGGTCCCTCTGGACAGCATGATGTTCATATGCTGCTTCAACTCACCTCTTCCTGGCATTTAACAAGAAAATAAGAAGCATGCATTTCATTTAACTACATTCCTTTCTGCTTTCCCACCTCCCAACGAAACTCTCTGAAGTAGTAGTATGATTTGTGGAAGAATACCTTTCCAACAAAACATAACACATTTGTCAATCTACAACTTAGTGCAGTAATTATACTTAGAATTTCTAAATGTTATTATTTATACAAATAATTATCACAAACTCTAAGTTTCAAAAATATATTTTTCTGATATTCATGACATCAATATCCATGCTGATTGGTATAATCAGTCACTGTAATCAGTCACAAAAACTACTGTAAGTCAAAGTAGTTCATATGCGTAGACATTAGTATTTACCCAAGTTACCTTTCCTTTCCACCTCTGCTACCTTTGAGTTTTTTCTCTGACTGAAACCCAGAAACACTTTCTCAGTTCTCTTCATCACATGACACAGTCTTTTTCCATTGAGTCAGATTACACGGCAAAGAGGAAATCTGACCAGGCTGCAGAGAGGAATTTTTTGCAGTGGGTTCTGAGGTCAGATCTCTCCTGCTGAACTGTCCTTCTCAAAATCCAGAAAAGAATAAATATGTCACACTTTTAGAAATGTGATGTATTGGTCCTTAGTATTTTGGGGTATGAAGTCAAGGTGGAAGAGATAGGCAAGAGGGTAAGGACATCAAGAAGGCTGCAACTGTGCAAGAGCTTCAAAGAAGCAGAAATTGAAAGAAGAGTAAAGTCTACAGATATTGAGTGCTAAAATCCATGTTAGACATTCTGATTCTGTTTAATCAACCCAGCTTTGACAAGTGGATTGTGTAATTCATTGTCACCTGAGTTATTAATTGTCTAATTTTTTTTTACTTTTTAAATGTAATGATATATTAACGCACTCTTGTCATAGCTTATATATAAGAACAAATATGTTAACCCTTAAAGAAAAGATATCTGAAAAAATGGACTGTTATTCAATAGCTCCAATCATAGCATCTCCATCTGCTTTACAAATGTTGGCTAATTAAACCTCATTTACACCCAGGTGAAATCTTTCTTCTTGACAGTGTATCTAATGTGCAAATACGTATTCTGTACATAAACTCCTGACTCATGTATAACTCTTGTAAATGAATTTTTTACATTGCATTTTCTGTACAATATTTTAAAGAAGAAAGCCACAAGACTAACTGGAAGAAAGATGATATATTTTTATGTCTATTAAAAAGTTGACATCACTCTCAAATATACAGTGATCAGAGTATTTGTGGCTTCTTTTTTTGCCTGTATGACAACACCCTCTCTCATCAGTGGTTTTGGAACCTTTTTAGCTTTTTCCCAGCATTTTTATGCAACACATCAGATGTCCTAACATTACTAGGTTTTTCACTTAAGTAACCAGTCAATACTAATCAAAAGTCATAAGTTGACCTGTACCATAATACTATATTAAACAAATGAGATATTGAATGAAAAATCTCTAATATAATCTGACAAATTGTATATTAACATACACACAGATATTTGTTTGTTTCTATTATAAAAAGAATACTTTTTTCTTTTCAAAAAGAGAAGTTCTACACAATGATTTACCAGATTTATCTATGGCTGAAGCACATTACTTTAAATTAAGAGTGTGCACCATGCATTTAAGAACAGAAATTACCTCTTGACCTTACTGAGAACAATAATTGTGCATGGATTACCCCCAAACAAGGGGAACCTCAGGGAGAGTCTGTTGGAACTAGATGATCTTTAAGGTCCCTTCCAACCCAAACCATTCTATGGTTCTATGATTCTATGATTATTTTATGTACACACAATACAACATTATCAGCTGCTATAGCAGCACTGCACAGCATAAACCAATTACAAATAGATTTTTACCTAATATTATCTAAAACTGTGAAATTTTATAATTAAATTTTCTCCTCTTAAAAACAAAGAACAACCAAAAAGTTTAAATCTGAAATCTTGACCTACTTTAAAATCTAGAGTTGCTTGTAAATGTTCTAAATATTTTCATCCTTTGAAAAAAATAGATACATTCCTTAACTGTTTGAAGACTATTTTCTCTGTCACTTATATGCTGCTCTTAGGTTTTAGACGAAGAAGTAAAACGTAGGTTTTTTGAATGATCACCAAGAGTAATGTATGCCCAGAAATTATACTTATGTATTTTCCTAATATATTTTCATGCTTCTCTTTAAAAGCTAATAATATTTAAAGCATTTCCTTTAGAATGAATGTTTGTCCATTCCTGTATAGTGTGTTAGTTTCTTTCTGTATTCAGCTCACTGTTACAGGAACTTCTGGCGCCCTCTGAAATTGATGTAAAAATAAATGTTAATAAGAAACAAACAGGTTAACTTTATTAACATATAAGCCAAAACCTATTGTGTTTTGATTTTCCTATCTAAAATCAGTGATTGAAGACTATTTTCTTCTAGCTCCCATATAACTACAGTGATAGGAAACTGAGAAAAGAGTGAATTATTTTGTGCAGTGGTGACTGACTGGTAGGATGTAGAGATAAAAATGAGTTGGGCAGGGTCATTACATTTTATCAGAAAGAGTTTTATAAAAATAAAAAATGATAAAGACTTGAAGATAAGCACTTGTCAGTGCCATTTATACTGTAGGTGTCTCAGCATAACCTTTGTCTAGCGAGGATTTGGAGATACTTAGAGGCTTATTGTAATGGGACCAGTTCTGCAATCTCACACCAGAACTTTCTTAATAGTTCTGTTTTTTGTGACTGCAAACTGTAAGATGAGCTTGTTCTGTTCGGCAAATGAAGCTGTATAGCATTATTTCTAACTGTTTGTTTAGTTTTAATATCAGTTTCTTCATAAATAATTTTGCAACATACACTATATAGTGATGGAAGTCCAGATACAAGGAACTGAATATACAAAACTAGTCACACCAGGGCTCAGCCTGGACCTTGGAGCATGATCAGGTCCTAGACACACAGGCTTTTATAAATAATAGCAACACAGATCTGAATCCAAAGCTACCGAACACTGACCAGGGGTTCATCAGAACTTAGCACATTCAGCAGTTTCCCATAGGTATCTATAGGTAGGAAACAGGAAACATCGAGGACAGTAGTGACTTCAAAATCCATATCTCACAGGAGTCTTGCAATATTCAGGAATTATGCTCTCATCCACTCAGGATGTAATAGTCTTCTTATTAAAACATTCGTGCAAGAAGTGTGAGAACAAGGTTCAGTATCTTCCTTTTTAAAAGGACATTCAAATATATATGTTCCTAGAGATTACTTTGCATAATATGGCTACCCTGAGTCTGGGAAATCCACTTTCCTTCCTTGTGAAAGTGAGGCCCTATAGAGTCAACAAAGCAGCTCCAAGTTCTGGTTCTTGCTCCCAAACCTGTTATATGAATTTTATGTCTGATGCCTAATTAATCAACAGTCCCTTGAGCATGGGACTTCTGTTTCATTTGCAAATCTGTCTTTTAAATTGAAACTGCTTGATGAGTCATCAGCTCTGGGGATAATAGATAAGACATTTAATATTATCTTGATACCTCTTTTTCCTTTTTTTTTCCCTTCAAAATATAGCATTGTTTTCTATCTGACATTTTTGGCTGTAAAATGAACCTGAAGACATTGACCACAGATTTAATCAACAGAGAACGTTTTTTTACATTTTGTAAAGGTGGGGAATACCTATTTCCGAGTAAGCAATTTAAAACAATGAAACAGAGAGCACAAGTGGACAATGGGTTTACAAGATGGTACTTTAAACAATGTGTTTGTTCCTCTTCTTTTAAAAATATGTTGAAATATATCAGCCCCATGTCCTAGAAACAGAGAAAAGAAGCCGTAGTGTTTTGAAGCCAAGTTCTAAAATTGTTGGTCTACAAACTATTCCCATGAAAAGGAAAGACTATTGGTCAAAGTACAGTCTTATTCAAATACTCATACTGATCAAGAAACACTCCAGAACCAAAGAAGCTATAGATGCTTAATAATTAGTGAGATTTCTGAAGCTACTCTGCAAAGCTATTTTGAAAGCAATGAAAGATGCTAATATAAACAGGTATCCTGAATAAAAGCTTGTTCACTGTTGATTAGATCCCAGATATACAAGGGGCTATACTCAGATTTATCAGCAAGGTAAAATCTCCAGGACTGTTTATTTCCCACTTATCAGATATTGTGCAAGCAGTATTTCCTCTTTTTAAATTTTTTATATGCAAAACAAACAGCTGAAATCTATACCATATAATAAAGGGAACCCCATACTGTAATATGAAAAAAACAGAAGCACAGTGGTATTCAACTGAAAGCTATCTAGTTCCTTGGGAAATATGTAATACCATACTCAGTAACTAGAACGCAGAGAGAAAAGTACCATCCAGAAGGCCATGTGTAGGAAAAAAACTGATGAACATTTCAGAAATTCTTGTGGAAGGTTTGCATACCAACAGCTAGCCTGAAAGGACTTGACATACCTTCACAACTAATAAGCACTATTCAAGCAGATTCTCCAAAGTATGTAGGCAGGGAAATTAAAGTATACATGCCACCTTTTGGTGAGCACTTTTGAAAACAGCTTGGGGTTTCTTAATCACAGAATCACAGAATCAACTAAGTTCGAAGACACCTCTGGGATCGTGGAGTCCAACCTTATACCTAACAACACTGTGTCAACTAGACCATGGCACTAAGTGACACATCTAGTCTTTTCTTAGACACCTCCAGGGATGGTGACTCTACCACCTCCCTGGGTAGTCCATTCCAATGCCTAATAACCCTTCCCGTGAAGAAATTTTTCCTAATGTCTAACCTGAACCTCCCCTGGTGCAGCTTGAGGCTGTGTCCTCTAGTCCTGTTGCTAGTTGCCTGGGAGAAGAGGCCAACCCCCACTCCACTAATACCTTCTTTCATGTAGTTGTAGAGAGCAATAAGGTCTCCCCTGAGTCTTCTTTTCTCCAGGCTAAACAATCCCAGTTCCCCCAGCAGCTCATCATAGGACATACCCTCTAGACCCTTCACAGGCTTTCTTGCCCTCCTCTGGACTTGCTCCAGCACCTCAATGTCTTTCTTGAAGTGAGGGGCCCAGAACTGGACACAGTACTCAAGGTGTGGCCTCACCAGTGCCAAGTACAGAGGGACAATTACTTCCTTAGTCCTGCTGGCCACACTATTTCTGATATAAGCCAGGATGCTGTTGGCCTTCTTGGCTACCTGGGCACACTGCTGGCTCATGTTCAGCCAGCTGTCCAATTTTGAAAGGCATTAAGAAGAGGATTGCACAGTAAGAATTCAGAAATCTTCTGGATTTTCCTTTCTAAATTTCATTGGAAAATAAGGACTTCCCTTTAAAATTCATGTTAGAATTTTTTCCACTCAAAAAAAAACCCCAAAAGCCAAAAATCTTGGGACTTTTTGTTTCTATTTGATGGGAAAAAAAAGGCCACTTATAGAAATAAGAGATCATGTTAGTCCAGCATTCCAGACAATGAGAAATTACTAAGTTTCCATTCAGAGATTATATATTGGTTCACTTCAGGCAGCAGTAACAAAAAGATCTCTCTCTCTACCTCTCTTTCATTTAACAGATTGATGCAAAGATTTAAGGTACTATGAAGTGGAAACAACTAGATAAAGTAGAAGAGCCTCAAAGGTATTCTTACAAGCTGATTATCATCAAATAAAGATAATATTGGTATTACTACTGTTTCAGTTTTCATTCAAAATTTTCTATTGAATTTTATTAAATATGGCTTTATTATTCTTTGTCCTATACTGTTTAGAACTTCCCTACTTCATCAGTTGATCAGACTTGACTTGAAAAATGTTACCAATAAAGGGAAAATTCCCTTTTCTGTTTGTGTCACCATTGGCTTTTAAATGCAGCTCAAACAAAAGATACTGAAGTAGGGCCAAAGGTACAGACAAGGATAAAATGTTCAGTAGGCTTTTAAGGGTATTTATGTTTCTAAAATATGCCTAGTATATCCCTCAAAATAACTTGCTGATAAACTTCTATGGAATTCAACAGATTTTTTTCCAGATTCAGGTTTTGGTATAAATATTTCAGCTATGATGGGTTCACCCCCTTTCTGTGAACACCCAGTACATCAGTCTATTTAACATTCAGTCTGTCTTAATACAGGAATAAGGACACCTCCTTAGGTGGACAAGGAAAGTTTCATACATTTTCACTGCCCTCGTTAAATTACTATGTTATCTTCCTTCTCCTTTCAGCATGTAATTTTCAAAGTAAAAATACATTCAGGTTGTAAGACATGTAATGTCAATGATCATGTAATGTTGGTATGCAGTTATTTTCATTCAAAAGTATTACTAAATATTTCAGATATGTATCTAATATAGACCAAAACTACGTTATGAAGAGAAAGTAAAAATAAAAATTGAACTAATTCAAATGTGCTAGTTTGAAATTATAGTTGAATAACACAGTATTTATCACATGAAAGCATAAATATATATACATATAGAAAGGGTTGTACCTGTTTCTTGAAGTACTCTTTTCACCAGTTTTTTGAAGTTCTACCATATATATTTCACTACAATGAAAACATACTGGATTTTAATTTTGGTTATAATCAATACCTTATGACTTATTGTCATAATTGAAGTGTTTAACACACTTACCTACGCTATAATTTTTTTTTGGCTATATAGCCCTACATTTACATGCATATGTAAAACTCTAAATAGTTACTTAAGTCACTTATAACCTATTCACTAAACTCCATTGATATTATATTTTTGTACTTTCTACTGTTCTTGCTATAAATGACATTAAGAAAAAAAAATCTTAATGTTTTGTCATATTTCTTGTGCTTTCTGTTCTTTACTGGCATTGTTGCAGTAAGCATCACATAGGGTTAGACTATCCAAACCAACAAAAAAGTTTGAAGTCTGCAGGGCTGTGAAAATTTTCCATATTCCTGTGAACTCAATGTGTCATGAAAAATTTAGTGTCCTGACTTCTTGACAAAGATTAACAGGAACAGAAGATGGCTTGGCATGAATCCATTTTGTGACAAAAATTGCCATGAGAATATAAAATAGCACAATATTAATTCATTCTCATGAAAATGATGGTAATGAAAATGAGAAATGGCATCAGCTAAATCCATTTTCATTACTCTGTTATGATTGCAATATTGTAGGTCTCAGATAGTGTGCTGAGTGAATAGATCTGTATTTTAGCCACATTTTTAATGTCTTTCATGAGCATCCTCTTACCATTATACACCATTTCATTCTATACTTTGAATTCTTGTTTTAAAAGGCTTTTAGATCAGTTCCAGGTATCTAAACTTGACAGCATATTTATTAATGGTCTTAAAAATGGTCCATAGAAAGCAAAGCCATGGAGCTCTGAAGAAACTGTCATTGCATGACCTGATCAGTGAAAATGCAAACCCCTCTATGTTTGCAATTAAGTTATGCAAAAATGTAGAAGCATAATATAAAACTGTAAGTACTTAGATCAAACTCATTTTCCTTTTAAAAAAAGTCTTAAAAATATTCTACTGAAACAAAATGTATATTTGAGATTCCAAGCACTTTAAGACACTCAAGCTATTGACATTTTTAGTAACACTAGAATTTCTATCATCACATTTAAAAGAATTGTGATATAAATTAGCAGATTTCTTTCTCACTGTGAAATTTCCAATTTTATTTACATTGAATTATTTTTCTGACTAAGCATAGAAATATTTTCTTATTACTGTAATATTTAACTTTGCTTGGTGTGGATTAGGAAGAAACAAGTCAATATACAACATTGCTAAATGAAACTTATTGTTAAATTTTTGTGTGTTAACACAGAGGAATTTAAAATACTTGAGGCTTAATATCCAGAAAGATCACTCAAAAAAAAATCTCTAAAGTATCACATCCTTATTTTAACTATACAGTGTACTAATTATATTTTTTTTCACCACCCTGGTTCCTACAGTGAGATAGCTTTTGCTGTATGAACAGTTTTAGTCAAATTTATGTCAGCATTTTGTTTTAGAATATAATTACAATAATCATGTAATTATTATTTGTAAAAGAACAATTCTAGCAAAAGGTAATTATTAATATGTATGTATGGCCCATTCTTTAACATACTTACATCTAACATATTTTTAGCTCTACATTTCCATGCTTGCATTTTTGCAAAGCTTAACTCCCTGTGCTTTGATTTCCCAAGCACCACAGAACCTGATGCCCTGAGAATAGGATTAACCGTACTCCATAAATACAGCTCAGTGCTTCAACATGAAAAACTGTGTAGCCTAACAGATGCATAGCTAATCTGAGTATTCCAGCAGGAATTTCCATATTCCTATATTTGGTTTTTTGCATGGGCTTCCTTTGTGTCCATGATCTCTCAGAATTCCCCTTGTGCCTATCATCATAATAAGGTTACTGCAGGACAATCTTTGTAAATGATAAATGCAGGTTTTTCAAATTCCTTCTCTGACATTTTTTAAATAGAGCAAAGTGCCTGACTAACAAATTACCTCAGCAAATAAAAGTCTTGTTTGTGATTATGACTAAATTACAATAAATGCCATCTAAACACAGGTTAGAGACTTATGATACCCTCTTTTCACAGTTCCCACCAAAAATCAAGAAATTTGGTGACCAAAATCTCTTGATAAAGTGATAACAAGAACTTCCTTCCATGCTAGTGTGTCCCAGGCCTTCCTGAGACCAGGAGATGCAAAGATGAGGCAGCTCTATTGGAACCTGGACATCTACAGCAGTCGGCCAGCAACTTCCTTCTCTATGGCCTGTTCAATGCAAATTGACCAACATAAAAATCAACTTAAAGAGCAGGACAGTACAGGTCAGCCAAAGAACCATGTGGAAAGTTTTCCATCATACAATAAGCTCATAAAAACTCACACAACACCTTAAAGCTTTATAACAAAATTTATTCCAGGAAAAAGTTATTTACTTGGGCAGTTACAGTCTGGATCTGTAAGCTCTTCTTAACATCTGTTCCCCTTTTTATAAAAAATATTGTATGGAAGTTATATTCTTAAAAGGTAAACAACAGTATAATTTGTTGCATTATATATCCATGTCTTTTCATGTGTCTGAATTTCTTATTTTTTTTCTTTATGATCATTCCTGTGGGTTATAGATCAATGTATCACTCAGATTTTTTTATTAGTCTTGAGTGTTGTTTGCCTTTTCCTACACTTGGAAGCAGTGGTACATTTGCATCAAAACAATATACAGAAAAACAGGGGACACACAGAACTCAACCTGATTTCACATAGTTTATTAGATATACAATTCTTCAGACTTCTCATGACAAAAAAAATTTAATGATAAGAAAACCTAGCTCACTAATTTACTCGTTTCAGTAATATATAATAACGGTAAAAAAATCTTAGAAAGAATAACATAGTGCAATTTTGAATTAATCTTACAGACTTGCTTTGTCCCATATGACTTACCCTACAACACTAAATCTGCCTTTGGTCTTGGAAACCTAATAACATTCAGAACTGACCCGTTATCTTCAAAACATAGTCACCGTTACCCTTTTTCTTTCCCCCACTACAATTTTGAAGTTCTAACATAAAAGAAAACAGATAAAATATAGTGATTCAGAACAGTATTAAGGAACATCTATGTTCAGTTCTTTATGTCATCTGAGCAATTATCTATTTTTCAGAAGAAAGTTGCTCCGTCTTCACTGGGAAAGTGGTTTACACATTCAGTTGCAGTGACTGTATCAGGCAAGACTAAAATTTTACATAGATTATATAAAACTCATTTCAAACTTTCAAACCCTTGAAATATTAGCTAAGTTGGCTTTTGTCTCTTTTCTTGCCCATGGAGTCTTTGTGCCATGTCTAGCTATCTATCTGCTTAATGATGTCAGGATGCTGCCTCATAGGAGCTAGCTGATACAGTTCTCCTAATGAACAAAATGATCTCTCCAGGCAGTGACATCAGAAACTGTCTTCAAGGTGATCCAGGCTCTTATGAAGAGTTAGTGTTATAAAATTACATATATAGTTTCTTGAAAGTCGTATCTAGGGCAGTTTTTGAAGAGAACCGTGCCAGTGTAAACAGGTAGGGAATCACAGCACTCAAATCTCAGCATAGTTAAAACAGAACTACTTGAACCAAGGAAAAGCTGAGTGGTCTGGACCATCTGAAAAATTGGCCCCAAACATCCAGAATCTCTGACTGAACTTCTTTGTGTAGGCTCAATGATTTTCGTAAGGACAGATGTTATATTAAGTTGTAATGCCCTTCACAAGGTTGCTGTGTCAACTGCTTGACAAAGTACTATTTTTCTATGTTCACTGTACATTTTAGCACTCAGCTGGTAGCCACGAGACATGATGGCTCCTGGCTATAGAATTTTCCAGGAAACCTACAGGCTTACAAGTGCTGTGCTGATATGATTGGAATAGAAAATTAAAAATAACTAAGTAACTAAATGTAAGGCATTTAGCAATAGATGGACTGATTTCTAATACTCCCCCCCCCCAAAAAAAAGCAAATCATATATATATATATGTGTGTGTGTATTTATATATAAAGATTCTTAAAAAAGCTAGAAAATGGATCAACTTTAATTTGGGAGCATAAACTCTCTTAATCCTAATTAGGGAAATATATTCCGTATAGAATACAAAAGGCAAGGCACTATATTTCACTGAAATTGAATTACAAAGTACACTGATTACCTCTTGCAGCAATGTTTCTTCCTTAGCAGATATTAAAAAATAATTTCTATATCAGACATTTATTTTGACAATTTGGGAATTAATCTGTGCATGTGTGTTTAATGCTCTCTGATCTAATGAGTCCTGTGTATTATTTTCCTGTAGTCTGGTCATTCATGTTTTCTTAGATCACTTGCTTTTCTACTAGGAAGAGAGGAACTGCTAGTTTTTATCTGACACTGAATCAGACTGAATAAGCTTTGCCTCAGTCGAACAATGAAGAAGGTACAACATAAGCAAAGCCATGGGTCTGCAGGAAAGAGAAAGGAGTAGCTGTGTATTTACATTAAACACCTGTGAAAAGGTACATGTCAAAAATACAAGAACAGAGGAAAAAGGACTTGCTGCTTTTTGAGTAAAACCAATATTTTTCATTGTCACTCTTGCTGAAAGTGATGGAAATTGGTCACAGGTGTAAAAAAAAGAGATCACTCAAACGGGAGCAAAATAATTAGGTTTCTGTTCATCTGGAATTCTGAAAAAGTGTAAACACTTCTGGATGCCAAGGAAACTGAGGTGACAGTGATCTACACATATACTTGACCATTTTCATAGATCTGTAAGTTTCTTGAATTGTCTATGAGTTTATATATATTTTTTTTTTTTCAGAAAGTCCTCTGCAAAAATCTGTCTATATAATACTGTAGCAATATATCCTTCCTGTAATTTTACAGCAATATTCCATAGTAACAAGAAGAATGGCAATGCATGCATCTTTGCTACAGCACAATTTGGGTAATTCTTTTATCTTGGGGATATCGTAGATTACTGTTTCAGAGCATGTCTGCCACAGGCAAAAATTATTCTTTGTGTCTGTTTAACAAGTACTAAAAAGACTGTTCATAAAAATGGCAGGCAAATGGTGTCCTGTTTCACTGGTGATAGCATCTGAGAGATTGTTAGTTTCTCCCTGCCCTGGTTTTCGTTACTGAATCTCACAATTGATTTACCTTTATCTGCAGTAGCGTTAGAAAAAAAACAGACCTTCTGATGACAAACAGCAGTGTTGTTTTGCAGCTTCTAGTACAGTACAGTGTCTAAAGTAGACTCTGTATAAGAATATGGTTTGAACAAGCATACAGAAAGACTGTCATCCTGCTGATGAGCTGGTTATAAATAGTTTACACCCTGAGCTCAAGTACTACCATTCTTAGAGGGCCTTAAGCTCATATATCCTCTTTGAATCAGTTTCATAAAAAAGATGTATACAACAACAAAAAGCAGATTTCATAAAAGCAAGGAAACATGAAATGAAGACTACACCTAATGGCATGATGAGGGGGTAGCACTAACACCTCTAATTCACTGTGTTGAATTTGCAGATCATATAGGAATGGATTGCCATTGACGTATTTTTTCAACTTTCGTGTCAGCGAGAGATGCTGCCAGTAATGTACCATATAAATGTGCCATTAAAACATATTGTAAAAAGGACTTCCTATACAAAAGAAAATCCAATAAAAGATAAGTATGCAATTCAGTGTCCTGTCTTGATTACAGGACTTGCTTGTGTGTTCGTTTTTAATCAGATACATTTTGTGTGCAATCCTCTTATCACACTGTGTCTGACTTAATGTGTGAGTCACTTTAGTATGGCATGATTGCTTTGTTACTTCAGGCACTCCTCCAGCTGTAGGCCAGCACTTGGTCAAACTGATTTGTTCTTGGCAGGAAGCTAAGAACACATAACACTTTCAATTGTACATTATGACTTTGGAGGGTTGTGGTGGGAAATAACCAAAAGTGTTCTCTCAAACCTTTCAACAGTGTACAGTTTGGTCTGCTAATCAATCACAACCTCAGCTCTTATAAAGGGGTGGATTAATGTCAGTTTTCAGAAAATGCTGTTAAGTTTACAGTGGTTTGGTAGCCTCTTATACTGCATAACTACTCCAGTCAATTACATACTGATTCTTATTCTTATGACAATGATTGTAATGAGAAAATGAAATTCTACAACATGAATCTTTTCTTGTGATAAAGATTATTGCAAGGATTTGACAGGGTGCAAAATTAAACCCACCCTCTTAATAATCTTGAAATTGTCATCTGCTGTCCCCTTCAAATGCCATGAGGAAGCTGACTGCTTATCAGTCACAAAAATAGAAAGCAGATCTGTGCTTCCTTCAACACAGTGAATCATCATGCAGAGATTGTATTATAAGTGATAAAGGCTGCTACTTACACAAATTAATGAACAGGCAAGAAATCCAGTCTTTTAATTTAGCTAAACAAGAAGGGGAGTAGAGATGAAAAGCAGAGCTTGGTCAAATTGACATGTTTGCCAAAATTCTTCTGTTTTCTTATTGAGATGAAAATTTGTGTAATAGATCAAAAGGATAGATGCTCAATCCACCCTGCCATTCTCATTTTTTAAAAAGCTTTACTTTTTCCAACATGTTGCTGTTTTTCACCTTCTCCTCTCACTTTTTATTAAGGCTGCTACATGTACTATGTTACAAAGTAAGCCTGAAAATAATTTTTGTTTTTTTTAATTAGATGTTTTGACAATTAGGGTAATAGAAAACAATATTTCCTCAAAATAAAAATAAAAAGAAAGAATATATCAAATTATTCCAGGCACTAACATTATGTGAATAACATACTATACTCTTTTGTCAACTTGGAAGATAAGAGTTCTGCAATTTAGAGAAATTAATTGGCATATCAAGCATCCTTCATGTTGTAGTCATGGGCTTTTAGGCTGTGTAATATTCATCAATGAGCATTATTGTTAACTAATTTAGTCATATTGCTGCACTGACTATTTAGGATGCATTAACACCAATAAGCTAAATTTACAAAATTTGCTGGCGATGGTTCACAACTGAGATAACCTGACATTAGCTTGAAATAAAGCAATGCAGAATGTAAGAAGAACATGACAAAATACACCATTATTTACATGATCATCTAAGTATTGTTTCAAAGATTGAACCTGAAAATACTTTTTTTCTTGTTTGGACAAATGCACATCCCACAGGACTAAGGAAAGCTAGACTAATTCTCCATTACATCATAACCTTTGTGTAAGCAGCATGTAGGTTCTTCATCATTACATACAGCTAATGGTTTTTAAATACAGTTCATAACACTTCAGCTAAGATAATCTGAAAATCAATATATTCAAGACTGTGAGATGTTGTTATGTTGCACTTGTGGTTATAGAAGAGGAGATAACATTTAAAAGCAAAAGAAGAAGATAGAGTTTTATTGCATTTTGTTTACTTTAAGGCTATTCAGCACAAATGAAGCACAATAAGCACCTCAGTGTTTTATGGTCCAATTCCAGAAGCATCAGCTGTCTCTTAGGATAAAAAGCAGTATTATTGTCTATTTTAAAAACAAGAGAAAATTCAGCACTGTGACAAGGTCATAATGTCCTAACACTTTTCCCCAATATGTCATAAATCACCATTTAATTTTCACTACATAGATCCAGCCTATACAGATGCAAAATCTGACAATGAATGAAAACAAATTATTTCCTAGGTGACAAGTGGGGAAAATATGGACATATTGTAACAGAAAGTGATTCATCCATGTAGTTGTACAATGACAGGGACATACACTTTTTAATGATTAGATGTCCTAAAGGTGTCTTTCTTATATGTACATGAGTATAAATAACTACCATGCTTTCAGCAATGCATAATTTATCTGTGAAAGAACAAATGTGTACCGTAAAACAACAGGGACTGAAAATAAATTCTGATCAATAACATTACATATGAGCTGCTCTATGGTTTGCAAAATGTCAGGAAACCATAAAATTAGGTTTTTACCTAAAGTGAACATAGGGTAGCACAGCTCACCACAGAGAAAGAGTTAATGAGAAGAGCAGTCTCTCTCATGAAAACCTGCCTTTGCACTGAGTTTAACCCCCCTCCCACGGACAACAAATAATAAACTGAGATTAGTCTGATAAATATAGAGGACATTATAGATGGTAAAGCTGATGTCCTTATGCAGGACACTGCTTTTAGAATAAGCATTTTTCTAGGAAATTTTCTCCTCAAAATTTGCAAAGACATGCAGGCACCTGACTCCTACAGGTTTCACAACCTTTCCCAAGGATGCTGTATTGCATAGAACGCAACTGAACAGCAAAATGCAAGATATCAAAAGAAGGAAATTACAAAGGTGTGGTAATATGTTTACTCTTCCTAGTTTTCATTTTTCTCTCTTTTTTTTTTTATGGTTTTCCTAAACCTTTATCCCTATGGACAAAGCTGCAACAAATGCAGGGTGAGAGTGGTGTAATAAATAAGGGCACATATGCAACTTCTACCGCCTGTAGCTGTTACCTAGTCACAAGTTCATGGCAGTGGGGTGAACAGGCTCAAGAAGAGGGGAAGCAGGGGAACAACTAATAGGCTCCAGAATGTCTCCCTGAAGCTCTATAAATGGAATTTCACAAAAAAGGGAACATAGTTTAAACAGGAGGACACACTACTCAATAAAGACTGCTCAGCTCTTGATTTTGGTTTTCAAAACACTGTATTTCAAATACACAGTATTGCATAAAGAAATGGGAAAGTACAAGGCTAAATCTATAGGTGACGGAGGAGCTGTGCTACATAATGTTTTCGTCTGGATCAGGAATGCATTTTTTAAGTGAATATCTTGATTGTCCCCACTTACAGTGCTTCAGATCATGTCACATAGCACATGAATAGGATTTCTTTCAAATGAAATTAAACCAGAACAAGCACGACTGATGTGCTAATAAATCCAACTGCTTACAGGCATCCAAGTCCCCAGGCAGAAACCAGAGTTAATCCAAAATAAAGATCCTGAAATGCATAATGTGGATACCAAGCCTTCTGCATGAATGGTTTTGCTGTCAAGATCCACTCCAGTTGGGCCATGCCACTTGCTGTGTTGGACTGAAGCTTTTTGGCCAATGCTACCAGAGACACAAAAAGGCAGAATGTCTGGGATTTTACACACCATGCCCAGTACTCTTCCAAATTTTCTTTGAACAACTGCTGTGTTATAACCTGAGAAATAAATATTCACTGTAACCACATATGTTTCCCATTTGAGAGCTATGAAGACGACCAGACAGAATCTGGGTGTCTATGTTCAGAGCTCTACTTCAAGATGAGCTTTGTCAGTGGCACTTCTCCCATGAATTCCCCTTCTTTTTGTGTCTGAGCAATACTTTTAAAGTATGAACCAGATTTTCCTGTTGTAACTTTGAATTTTTATCACTTTACACTGAAAATGACCTTACTTGGGGGACTCATATTGGGCTCAAATAATACTCACATTAAAATATATATAAAAATTCAGAAGATATTAAAAATTGCATTGATTCTTTCCTTTCCCACCCACGGAAATAATTCTTTTTTCAGGGAACCAGATATTCTTATCTGATCTCCAATATGTTATTTGCCCTTACATTTCACTGTGTACTTATATTTGACAAAGTCATGCTTTGTAGAGAAAAATCCAGTCTTGTGGTGGACATCAGGTAGTGGAAACTCCACTGCTACCATTTCTTTTTCCCAGTTTCCCTCTTCTAGCTTTAGTTTCTGTATACCAGTTTCTATATGATGCTTACATTGTTTGGAAAACATTTCACTAATACGAAATGTCCCTGTTAAGATACTTTAAGGCAACCTTTCAGTCTTTTATTTGAAAAGTTAGGTTCTTGAATTCTATCACAAGCAGTTATGTTCAACAACACCTCAAAGACAACAACCCTCTCCCAAGAAGGCAAAGACTTGTGTGTAGCTCATTCCTCTACCTAGGAAATTTTAATATGTATATGCCAACAATGACCTATTTATATGTTGTTAGCCATGCAAGAAGCATACACTCAATCTGTGAAGCAACCAGTGTACAACAGTTATAGGTCCTTGAAGATAAAAAGACAACAAAGTCTATGAGCATCTAGTGAAAAAAAGAGGCCATAGAGTGCCTACCTTGCAACCACTTATGTGAGCAGCTTTAGCTAACCACTGTTTTCACACTGCATAGCATATTTACCCTATTTAAGATTTGCAATATTGATGCATAAAACAATGGCAGCTACTATCTTCCAAAGGAACACACTGTCTGGGCATCACACAAAATTAGAAAAGCTAGTAAAAGATTTGGGGATCAGAAGGTACCTACAGACACAGCAGCAGCTTGACAATCTAAAGTGTGCCGATATTTTACAGCCTTCATCAATGAATACCATTTATAGAAAAAATGAATCTTTGTCTCTTTTGATTTAATAAGTAATTATTATGATTTATAATTGCAGCAATAATTGGACTGATGCAGAAAGTCAATGTTCAAGCTATATTTATAGCTAATAACAGCTTCTTCATCACGTAGCTTGGAAATCTTTATTAACCTTAAATATTTTTCACACGTTAGTATGAAATTTACGTTAAATACGTTTTAGGATGAAGGTGACTTTTACTACAACTCTTGTCCAAGGCATGCTTAGCAATATATACATGGTCATCAGCACTTTGAGTGACAGCTTATGATCTAATCTGGCATTCCATTTGCACAGACAGTTTTTCAGTAGATTTTACATTCATCATCTGTCCATTTGATTTGTTGACTTTATAAAAAGTTGTTTTTTTTACAAAATTACTAAAGGCTTGCAACTTAGTATAGGAAATGCTGTTATTTTATACCTTAATTCATCATAAGCTTCTTTTCTGGAGAAATGGTTTTGTTTGGTGAAACCAATGATATGAGTTTTCTTCTCTGTCAACTCTCCATAGCTAAATGAGCATCAGGAATTTGGGCCCCAAAAGTAGCTAATTTGACTGGCACAAGAGAATGGATGCTAGACTGATAGGAGAGAGAGCAACGAAATGCATCAGTATGGACATGAAATCATCATGTTGCTGCATCTGTCAATGTCAGTTCCTGTCAACAAGTCCACTCTATAATAAATCTTATTTTCTTATATATCTTCTTCTCTCTATCTACTAAATGTTTATGAAAAAAAAATCTGAAACCACAAATCAAGACAATATATGACAACAGAAAGAATATTGACTCTCCCAAATGTTTTTGGGAACACACATTTTCGAGGTTTACGTTTGCTGAATATCATATTATCTAACTTTTAACATTCACTACATAGCGTTTTCACAATGTGGGGGAGTCTTTTAAAAAAAAAGGTAAATATTAAAACCTATATATTTTTTCCCTGTTCATGTAAAAGCTTACTGATACTATTTGGAAATGTGTACAAAGAATGAGAACTGAAGGAAAACATGGATGAACCTGTGTGCAAATATCCACATATTTTCTGCAACATAAGTGCATATAAGAAGTGAAAAATTGATCCCAAATTTGACAAATATGTTCATGATTTGTTAAAATTTGCACACATTTTTTTAGCTGGTCTACTTGTCTATACTCTAAAGAAAAAAATTACTAAGTAGTTAACATTATTACGAATACCAATGATATAGGGAAAATTAAGATGCAGATAAACTCCTTTTTTTGGTTCTCAAGGTCAAGCAGTTTATTAATGACTAAATGAATAAATTCTGCCTCCATTTAGTTTTAAAAACTCAACTGTGCCCATGGGCAAAATTGTTTCTTCAGAAACACTTTTTTGGACAGGATCTGTTGCTTTGTGTTTACAGTAGAATGATACAAGGTCTGGCTAGGCACTTACACAGCTCTAGTAATTATCTTATCAAAACATCTCAAAATATTATTATCAAAACATTGATTATTTTATTGAAACATCACTGGTATAGCAGAAAAAATACCAACTCCATTTTGAAGAAAGAAAAATTTCTTTTTGAAACAAGGGTTGATTAAGAAACTTGCTGAAAATCAGTAAAATTATGGCCTGAGTTTTACAGCTGGTTCTGCTTAGACTGATGAGTCCATAGTGCTGCCCTGCACTGTGAGGACGTACAGGGATCTTTACTAGGTTGAGGTACTTAGCACTGTGTGTAATTTGTAATGACCTATGTGTGGTCACGATGCGTGGGTTTTTTGCTACTCTCCTGTTACTATCTTCGTATCATTGCAAAAGAGAGATCTGTGCCAAAGATCTGACAAGTGTGGATTTTTTCTGTTCCCTGTGCATCCTCAAATCAGTTCAATGCTGCAGTTAACATAATACTGTGTAGTCAAGGGTCTGCTGATTTCCTACTCCCTTTCTTGTTGGAAGATATACTAACTAAGTGCCTCAAATGCATAAACTCCTCTGGTGGGTTTATTTAACTCCTCTTCACAGATGTGTAAAACCCAAGTGACATTTTTGTTGCGCAATATTATGAACCTAAAATACCACCACCACGTATAAAGAAGGTGTATGTGTCTTTCTTTGTTTAAAACATTTCAAATATGTCATGTTAAAATTATATTCTATCTTTAAAACATATTTTCAGTAAATATTTACATGCGTTTCACATGATTATCCTCTCTCACTCTCATATCACACCGTTCTTTAGCAAAGGCCAACTACCACCGATGTTACTTGGAAAAAGTCCTTGGATAATGACTATCATTGTTGTGGTTACTTCAGAAAAGAAGTTTAACCCTTAATTAGATGAACATTGTATTTCAATGTAATTGCTTAAAGACTTCTTACTAATCACCAGAATTATTGAACAAATTACTTAAAGATGAAACATGAAATTATAATTATAATTTAAATAACTTTTATAGCTATATAAAGATTAGTATAACACATAATAGCATGATTTTAATACAAAACAAATATATCTAGAAGTCATCTCTGAAGATGCCTCACAAAAAGGCAGAAAACCTGAATCTGTGAAAGTTCTTGATAATTGCTACAGTATCTCTTCATCTTAGTGGTGTCCTGTCTCATTAAAAAACCACAAAACATATGCTCATAAATGTATAAGCAAAAATGCTTATTATATCAAAGTGTTACCTTTTTTCTTCCAGTCTTCAGAAGTATAAAGGCACAATCTCTTGATTTAATTTAAGTAATAAAGCCAGGGTCACAACTGTTTTATTCAACCCATCTCATAGTTTTCATGATTAACATCATAGCCAAATTTTGTACACAAAGAAATGACAGTAGTTCAGGGTTATTTATGAAGGTGTTTTTAAAAATGTGTCAACTACATTTTGTATAAATATTGTTTCCAAAAAATGGATACTGTATCTAAGTAAAATTCCTTAAAAACATCATTCATGTTTTCAATTGCAACAACAAAATAAGATTATATAAATATAATGAGAAAGAGTGGATAATTAGTAAAATGAAACCCAAAACTCCACTCAACTGGGAGCTCTCCATGCTAGCTGTGTGGGCTTTCTACTGACTTTAGGAAAATTTGGCTGTCTTAGAGATGAAAAAAGCTAATTTTAGAAGATGGTTTCTTTGTTTTTAGTGAACATATAAAAGCTTTTATTTAGAATATGTTAGTAAGTACAAACATTCAGTCTCTAAATCACATTCAGAAGCATTTTGCAGTTTTTCTGTATGAAAATCATATGCGAGTTCTGGTCACAGTTTTCAATTATTGTCATATATTTTGAGTCAAATACAGTTGTCTGTTCTGTGAACAATAACTCCTAAATCAGGTACACTCTACGTAACTTGCATGTTGCTTGTTATTGTCAGCCTGGAGAGAGATAACAGTGTGAAAACAGTACCATCAAAACTAACTTTAAACGCCTTGGGAATATGTTCATTCTGTCAAATTTATAATCAAATTAAAGTAAAGCTTTTCAAGATTTGCTATCTTAAATAAGGACTAAAAGCCCTGTAACCTCTTATGCTTTACAAAGTAAACTCATAAGCGCATGTGTAGGCCTACATATAGCCCAGACTTTATCTTTCTAATCTGGTGATGAATACAGCAGGCAACCATCTGGTGTGCATGTACATCAACAACTAAAATACAGCCCTATAATTTAAAAATCACAAACTTTAACTGCTACTTACCACTTCTTTCGAGATACAGAAGGTCTCAGATTAAATCTGTCAAAAAAAATGTAGAAAAACAGCAGAAGATTAGCTGGTTTTGTTCTGGATTTCAGATGCAGACAGTGAAGCAGGGAGAGCTCTTCTGTTGCTAAGGAAACCTGACGCTGAGGATTTAATGACAGCCTCAGATGGTATTGTACTGGAGATTGTCTGCTTGAGAGACTTGAGAGCAATCCTGCTGATAAGAAATAAGAATGAATTCCAAATGTTTTCAATTTGCTTTACCGGAAGAATCCTTTCATTACCTCAAATGATTAATTTGATAATAGATACAAAGAATTTATATTAATGTTAGAAAAATATATAACAGTGAAACATAATCTATCTGGAAGATCTCCAGACAGGTAACTAATCTTCCTAAAACCTTTACTCAATATGTAAAGTTTATAAAATTAATACTGTATTTCAAGTTTTTAATCTGAAGAAGACATATTTTGCTTCCTCAAAACATTTGTCTTTAAATTGACAGCTTATAAAAAATGAAGACTTTTTGAGTTCTTTCATCTAAGTTCATTAATTATTATTAGAAAGGGATACAAAGAGGAAAAATTTCCAACAAATTCCAGATTCATAGGGGCCTGAAACTATTAAAATTCAAGGATTTATTTTATACACAGTCATTCATTTAGACCTGTAACTATTTTTATTTTGTGATATGAAGTTTAAAATACTATTATAATTAAAAAATAGTATTTCTGAACACAGCCTCCATGACTGCAAAGTATCATCTGTCAGAATGTAAGTTGATACACGTCTTTGGAAGTTCAATATTTTCTTTAAGCAAGTCTTTTTCTACTCTATAAATCATTTGTCATTTCATTTCCCTCTGCTGATTAGTTGATCATTATCATATGAATAAATATAAGAAAAAGTTTTTCTGAAAACAAAAAACATGATTCAGATATCAAATATGTCTCATTTTTTTGTGAATACATCTGAGCTCCAGGATACTAGTTAATTGGAAAGTTTATAAAAATGCACAGAAATCATATTTTATATTTGATTGAGGATCTTTCATTTCAAGGTATTTTACAAGTATATCATGTGTTCCAACCCACTATATAATTCTGGGAAACCTGTTGGCTGTACTCTCAAAAGCAACTCCTTTCCTTCAAGAATAAGGCCACTGCAGCTTTACACTCCAGAGCAGAAAGGTGTGTTTCAAAGGTCTGAACTAAACGTCACACAAGAGCAATTGATCTATCTGCCTTTGAAGGTTAAAAATTGATTCAGTCCTACTGGGATTTAAGTCTGTACCTCCAGATTACTTAGGTGTTTTAAACCTGAAGATAACACCATCAATAGACCTCACCATTAGCATCAAAGGGAATTTCTGATTATGTCAATGGTAGGTTCAAGCAATATCTCTACCTACTGGCCTTAAAAAAAAAAAAAAAGGCAAAATAAAAAAGCAAGCACTAGGAGAAGCTTGCTTAGGGAAATCTCATGAATTTCCCTATAATATTTGCTCTTTGGATCTTAAATAATACTGGAAAAATTATTTACTGTCGATCCATGGTCAAATTAAAACTTCATGAAAAAATGGTTCAGGTTGAACCAATCTTTTTTTCCTATTGATTTTTGAATAAGAGTTAAGAGGTTCAAGATAAAGGATTGCCTTCAACATCAACAACAGCAACAAAATAATGTTAATTTGGAGTCAATATGTGTAATCCTGGATTAAATACTCCGATCCCTTTTGAATTAAACATTTCAAAACTCTCTTCAGAAAAATTTACATTTACTTTCAAATTAAGAATATTTTGAATCTAAAAGAACTTCTTTTTTTATAGTCAAAATAAAATGTGCTACTGTTTCACAAATGAACTATATTCTAACTTTTTTAAAAATTCACCCATATTTTAGGTGAAGCTGCTCTCTAATTTCGGTCTGAATTTCTTGTTCTAGACAACGTCTCCCCAGTTCCTCTTTGGGCAAATGTAATACTTGTCAAAACCAATAAAAAAACCCACACACTATATGTCTAGCTTTGAAAACCTAGAAGGAGCATTTCCAGAATGTACCACTACAGAATATAATATGAAAAAGAATATACAATATTTGAACAGAAAGTACTGCATGTACATTCACCTCTCTTATCTTAGAGCTAGAAAGAAGAAGAGCTTAGAAGAGGCTCCAGCAGTGGCTTTTAGGAAAACATAAGGGAAAATTATTCTGAAATTCTTTGAATTAGGGGAAATTATTAATGGAGGCTACCCAGTAAAACAAATGAAAAAAAAAATGATGACAGCAATTAAGGCTATTTTAAAATCTAAGGAAAATAATTTTAGAGTAATTTCATCAAAAATATATATCTATTTTTTGAAACTTCTTTCAGTCCATCATGTGCAAAACACAAATCACACAGAGGCTGGAAATATTTTAGATGAATTTGTGCGTTGAATCATTGTGACCTATGGTAATATTTTTTTTTTTCCCTTCTGATCTTCAGAGTGCACGTGTTATGAAATGTGTTAAGAATTACTTTATCATTTCTGAAAAGACCGAGAGCTCACTCTCCCTGGGAAGCAACACAGCATATTCAGACAGAGAAAGTCCCAGGGGCTACAGGATTTTGCAAAAAGAACATGAACTAAAAGAATAAAAATGAGAGGGTGGAGGTCTGAATTTTATGCAGAGACTGACAAATCGCTGAGAAGACTGAGAAGCACATAGGCCTTGTAGTCCACAAATGGGTCAAAGGAAGATCATGCAGATGTTATTATAACTTAAAAAAGTCACTGAGCAGTTAGGGGAGAGGAACTCCCAGTGGTGACATGCATAAGAAGGGGCAGAGCTGTTTATAAATCCTTTCTGTTTCTATTATCTTTGTGCTATTTACTCTGAGTTTGTTTCTTATACAAAATACTCACTATATCAGTGGCTTTTGAATAATGTCTTGCTCTTTTTACCTGAAAAACTTTTTTTTTGTTCCTTTTTTATGGAACTCCTAAAGGAAAAGGAAACACATCCATGTTGTGAGTGAAACAAAGACTTTTTCAGTCTTGAACAGCTCCAGAAGGCAGGCAACAGTGAAAAGATAAAAAATTACATTACAACAGATTAGATATATAACAATAATGACATGTGCTTTCTTCAGATGAGTGTGAAATAGTTTTATTTTGATAAAATTATTTCTTTTAAAAGACTAAATGTTAGGGCAGCCGCCAAAAAACTGGGCTGCTTGATCACTGCAGCTGGAATAGGACCATAAGAGAGACCCACTGTTCTGACCATGCAAGTTGAGCTTGCTTCTGCCACCAGGAGGATCAAGGTGGGAACAAAGTAGGGCGACTTCCCTGGCTGGCCAGCTTGATCCAGACAGGTGGATCAAGCATCTTGGTATCACAATGCTGGTGACCGTTCCAGGCCTGATGACATTGGCAGCTACTCGCTTTTTCCTAACAGTTTGTAGGATGAAGTTCATCAGGCAATGGAAACTACACGTATGTTTGAAACATGTTGACTATATGCATTTTTAATCCTCTTTTTTCTGAAATTTAATTTAGCAGACAGTTAAAAAGAGTCAGCAAGGCCTGAAGGAACCTGAAGTGACTGTTAGATGAGATTAAGATCCTTGTATTCAGAAGATTTACCAGCAATGAATGCCATAATGCTTTTCTGAATCTAAGCCACTTGTTACACTCCTACTTCCACTCTAAAGATGCCATGCTATACATAATCATAGTGGGACAGTGACAAGTATGACATTATAAAATATGTGGGAATGGTATCATGATAAGCCACACTAAAAAATTTTGATTCTTATTGTGGCTGGATATTATGGCTGAATATCATGGCTGGAACATAAATTCTCCTGCTTTGAAAAAGCTACTCTTTTTTATTTAGATGAAGCATCATTGCGAGTCAGATAGATAGTAATAATCTTAGACTATTGCTGAATTCGTATTGAAAAGGATGCAACTGGCTTGGTTAAAATAGGCAATCACTTATGCTGTATGACAGAACTATTCTCTCTTAAAATATTACATAATACTATGTGAAAATATATTACCCAAATACAAAATGAAGGAAAATATATGTAAAATATCAAAATCATATCTTGGAAAACCAGAGTTGTAGCAAATTGTCCTTACAGGTATCTTAATTTACCAAGATAGTTAGCATTCCAAGCTGTCTGGTGATCCTTCCAACAGCGTCCTCTTAGGAAATTTCTTCACTATTAATTCTCAAGTGTATCATCTCATTAATTACTATAATTCAAGAATTTCTGGTCAACTCAATCATTTTTTCATTTAAGAATTATGAGGAATTCACAGCTACTACAGCACAGTTACACTAGCTATAGATTTATGTAAAGTATGAAATTAATGGAGGTATAATCAAACTCCCAGGATAAGCAAGATGGAGGATTCAGATAATTCAAGTTTTGGATATGTAGCAGTGCAGCAGATGAACAGTAGTTAGTGAACAAGACAAATGTTCTGCTCGAGAAATTTAAGTTGATTTTGGTTTATGTATTTCAGTTCCATGAGCACAAATGCATAAAGTGCGGTATAGAACAGTTATAATTAATTGTTTTTTAGTACCGAAACTCACAGCCAATCCTATCTCTAGTGTTCATGTCATTTATTCTGATATAGACACTATAGACACACACATAGATACTAAAATATACGTCTATATGTGTATACATACTACTTATATTTGGTCTGAAGATTAATAAATGTATGTCTATTTACAGATAGAATTACAAATAAACCTTTATCAATCTACAGGTGTAATTCTTATGTTTAATGTATGGATATATTCAGGGAACATAAAATTTCTTTTGGTTGAGTTTTGTACTTTGTGGGGAAAGTGAAAAGATATGTAAGATCTATTTATTCTCACATGCCCCCCCTTTTTTCTGAAAGTCTGTCAGTCTACCTCCTTATTGTTACAAAAATGATATCTAGATGTATTTGGTGTTTCCCATGGTGTTTCCCAACTTTCAGCCATATGTACTCCTACCTTTGGACATTTCCTGAATTGGATCCTAGTTTAAGTAGGATGTGTAAAGCGTGCCTTTTCTTTCCCATACACATGTGCGTGCAAACCGTCCGTCTTTGAATCACTCTAGTGCCAATGAGTCCTACAGGGTGTTTATATATCAAAGGAAACTGCTACTTTCACAAGAATCAGTGAGCGAGTGATATGCTTCAGGTCTACCACTGATGACCACACAGAACTCTTAGTAATGGAAAACTACCATTCCAACTTCCCACTGGTATACCATGTGTTTCAACAAGACAGAAACATCCAGTGTAACATCGTTTACAAACCTTTCGTTAATATACTATAATCATCTCCCGTCCTGGATAATCCACACCTCTGAATAAATTAGCCTGTAGTAGCTACTCTGCTAATTCAAATAAAAAAGCTAATTCTTTTGGTTCTGTACTCAGTTTTAATAGCACATCAATGTGGAGAGGCATATCAATGCAGATATCATAACAAGAAAAACTCAAAAATTCTCCCTGCCCATCGATATTGCAGTGCATGTTGTCAGTTCTGTGGTTTACAACAGATTAATTTCTTCTTCCATACTTCCCTCTTCCTTTAAACTTCCTTACTTCTCAAAAAAACCCCACACCTGGACTACATAGGAAATTACCTGTAAATTATTCTATTCTCACTTTAACTGTGTGCATCATTTCTTTCTGTTTCATTGTGAGAACGGGTCTCTTTTGGGCAAGGACCATATATTTTCTTACTCCACTGTTAAATGCATACATTTGAAGCTACATAAAGCAGTTAAATAGTGAACATTAGAAAGTAATTCAGAACTCTCTCTTACCAGAACTTAAATCTCACAAGATTTCTAGGAAACGTTATTGGAAGCAAAGTGGGAACAGCCATCAGTGAACTATCTATAGATTTATGTTTGGTAGTAGCTTAGAGCGGACAGCTCTTTATCTATATAGATATTACTTCACCTCATCGCTGCCCTTCAGTATATATACATATATGTGTAGCCTAATAAATAAAATAAACACTTCAAAGCACCTTGGTTCATGTTGTCATATTCCATATTGTCATACCAATAACTCAGACACTGTATAATATATATACATCATAGTGATATAACATTTTATTTATATGACATAATGATTAGCATTTTTGTACGCTATTTGGTATGAAACTGAAGATCTAAAAACTAGATATTGGTTTAGTCATTTTGCAGTAGAGAGAATTGTACTTTTTTATGTAAAGCCTACAAAAAAACTGAAAAAAAGTCGTTTTCATCACTGGACTACAGTTTGTTTTGTTTTGTTTTGTTTGTGTTTTTTTTTTTTTTACAAAAGCATATTTCTATCATTTAAATGATACCTTTATTTTCCATTTCCTGATTTATTTTTTTCTCATAGCTTTCATCTCTCAACTCCAACAGTTATTATTTGAAGGAAACTACCAAAATACATGTCTTAACCATGTCACACTATCCAAATAGTTAAAGCTGATGTGTAGATCAGTGACAAATATTGGTTTATGCAGAAGGAGCTCCAGATTTTCTGATCTACATTCCCAGAATGTCCTGCAGGAATCTGATCAGTTCCCTCAACTGCACCCTGTCCCTGAATCCATGGGACAATGTCAAGGCAGAATGAAGTATAAAACAAGATGTCATGAGAGCAGATTGGGATCTTGTCTAAAGTGAGGAGCAGGAAAATGGAAAAGAGAGGAGTACACTATGAAAGGGATGTGGAAGGAAATGGGGAATGTATTACTGGGTTCCAGATATAAAGTGGAAAACTAGTGGAAGCATAAGGCTTTTCGTTGCGATCTCAGTTTCTAGGACTAGGGTAAGCATGAAAGAAAAGAGAATTATTCTTTTCCAGACATGCAGCACGACACAGAGCTGGGTTTATTGTTGCTATTGTTTACACCTCTACTTGGCTACATCAGCAAAAGCTAGAGAAATTGAGTGTGAAAACCCATCACAAAAATAGTGAGGTTTATAGATTTTCACTAAAGCAAGTGTTATGTCTACATTTACCTCCTTACATCATAGTCATATTTACCTTTTCCAGTATACAGTCTGGATTCTGGTTTTATAGGGTGAGATATTTTAATATTACAGATGTGGCCACATCATGTCTGGATGTGTGACCTCAGGGCCAGAGAACAGGATCTGCCATTGCTCAGTTTACCAATACACAAGAAACCTTACATGTCACTTACTCAAAGGCAAACAGATTATCTCCCTGAAGCCATCTTGTGGCTTTCTGGGAAGTGGAGTACTATAGCTATTAATGAATAATCTTTTTCACATTGTTATAAAAATGTGAATGTAGTTCTAAAATTGATTTTTTGGAGTAAAATATGTAAACCATTGTCCACAACATGGTTAAATGTGTTCATTTTGGCTTCTTTCTACTGAATCATAAGCAGTTAAGTCTTTGATATTAGGGTATCAAGAATACTATGTCAAGGTATTAAGAGAGATACTAATGTGACTTTCCAAAAGTCCTTGCATGATGTTGGAAAAATAAATGAACACCTGTATTTGGTTGACTGAGATGGATTTAATTTTACCCATGGCATCCATCGTAGTGCTGTCCTTCATATTGGTGGCTAGAAAGGTGTTGATAACACAGCAATGTTTTGGCTTCTGCTGAGCAGTGCTCACACAACATCAAGGCTGTCTCTCCAACATTGCCCCCTCACCAGTAAGCTGGAGGCAGGCAAGATCTTGGGAGGCGTCATAGCCAGGACAGATGACCAACTGACCAAAGCGATATTCCATACCATGTGACATTTGCTCAGCAATAAAAGCTAAGAGAAAGGAGGAGGAAGGAGGGGCATTTGTTATTACGACGTTTGTCTTCTGGAGCAACCACTATGTGTACTGAAGTCCTACTTCTCAGGAAGTGGCTGGACATTGCCTGCTAATGGAAAGTAGAGAATAAATCTTTTGCTTTCCTTTGTTTCTGTACATTGCCTTTGCTTTTGCTTTATTAAACTGCCTTTATCTTGACCATGAGTTTTTTTCCACCTTATTTTCTTCCCCCTCTGTCCTGCTGAGAAGGGGAATGATAGGGCGGCTTGGTGAACACCTGGTGTCCAGCCAAGGTCAGCCCACCATAACACCATTTGTATTCCTGAAGTGAATTTAGGTTGTCAGATATATTTTTTTCGGTTTCAGATGCTTTTTAGAAAATAGGTTCTTATACTAAATGGTGGCACAGATTTATATCTTTTGTTTGATGTGCTTCAATATTAAAAAAAACCCCACACTATTGTTATCATGAAAGGGACTATGTATAATCTCTTCCCTTATTTCAACTAGAACTCAGGATAGTTTTTCTTCCTCTTTGAGATGCCAGTGCATATTTTCCAAATAAAATCACAGAAAACCAAATGAAAAAAAAAGACCTAGGCCTAGATTCCTGGGTGTGTTATATGCTAGGTTTGAACTGAAGGACAGTGAATATCAGGCATCCTCGTTCTCCAGAATAGGGGATCTTTTGAACCACACTATGATTTTCTCCCTTCTAAGGAACAAAAGTTGCATAGAGGGATTATGCATATCTGACTCTTATCCTGACATAGATTCAGAATGTTTTTAAGGTGTAGCACAGAGCATAAAAGGCAGACCTAAAAGTGTGGATATCATCAATTTAACCATGAACGCTTATGTTTTTGTTCTCTATGCCTCTTCCATTTCTTGCGTTAGAAGGTCAAAAACACCTATGTCAGAAACACTAGTCACCAGTTTGTGCCCTTACTACACCTAAGAGCCAACATAATTTATAAAATGAAAGTTTCCCTACTTATCCTACCTACAAGATCCTGTCTGATGAATATGCTTAGAATATGTTAATTCATACAAAATGCAACAAGCAGGCAATTATGTCTCCTCCCATTCAGTAGCCAAGAATTCAGTTTCACAATGTGGAACTATTGTCTCCAAGTTGATTTCAGCTCCTCCAGCTCCCAGAATTTTCTGTGAAATTTGGACTACTCTCAGACAAAAACTCTTGCTGACGTCTTCTACTTAGTATGAAATACTGACATTATCATTATAATTTGTTCTGTTGCTTAGTGAGCCTTTAAATATTTTATGTTATAGCATGACACCAACAGAAAAAATGCTGTTCCCTTTTATACTTTCCCTTCATAATCACTTAGCACCTTAGAATGTGCTGTACTTAGACTGTTTATTTGTAAAGGGCAGAAGTTGGGTTCAAATATTTACTTTAACAAGATGTTTAAGAGGCTTGAGAATGATGTCCTCAGATCTCTCTTAATTCAGGAGAATATTCTCCACATGCAGCAATTTTATGCATAGGAACTGCTCCTCTTTCTTTCTGAGAAAAAGCAAGTGTTTATCTGTTATAGGTGATGGATAAACACAGCTTACTCTAGATGACATCTCTGTACTCTTTGCACAGAGAAAAGTTTGGAAGTCTTCTCTGGAGTTGGATAGTCTTATCCGGATGTGGCTTTGCATCTTATCCAATGCCAGTGGACAAGTGGTCCACAACAGAATTAATGAAGATTTCAGGTTGTTCAGCTGAACTTAACTGAACTTACAATTTACATTCCTGTGTCACCATCTTTCATCTAAGCTCAGCTTCACTTGGGATGAATTCAGATGATTATCCCTTCAGCTACAGTCATTTCAAAACAGTAAAAAACATTAGAAGAGTAAATGTTATTTTTTAAGTGGCTTCTTTATTGCTTTCCTTTCTCTAGTTCTACAATATAAAATATAGACATATAATTGAATTTCCTCTGGTTAGAGTTATATATTTTGTGTTAAGGCTTTCATATTAAGTAAAAAATTTTATTGTATTTTTCTTCTTGTTTTCTTTTTTTGCTGGTTAATTTATGACTTTACAACTTGTTAATTTATGACTATACACATAATAAAAAAAAATGCAAATTCTGTATTTGCTGGATGAAAGAAAGATGTAAAATAAATTGTGAAATGTGACTTACGATTGTTCAAGTACTATATTAGCAGTACAATTTCATGCGATATATGCCGGAATAACAACTTGAAAATGTGAGGGTAGCAATGTAAGAGAACACTTTATATAGCTCTTAAAAAGAGTGACACTGATATACAGGAGATTATTCTCTCTTTTCAAATCAAACCTCTGGATCATATTCCAACTGTGAGGGGACATGAGTGATTGACATTAATGATTCAACCTTGAACAGTTCCCTATTTTTTTGGAAGGACAAGTATATCTCTACCCCATTTTCTCTTTTTAATTTTTACCACTTGAAGCCATTACTGTGGCCACTGGACTTGGGCTACGCACCAAGAATTGTGAAATATAATAAAATGTCAGAAAATTCAGACATGTTTACAGCTCAAAACCCAAAATATACAGTTCATGCACTGATAGAAATAGTTAGAGTTTTTAATTTACCTTTTAACCCAGAGGATAGTGTATTTCACCTTAAGGATATTTACTTTATAAAGAAGTATTAGGTCACTGTAGACTGTAATATCAGACTCTAAGGCCTTTTTTTATAAAGTTAACTTCAGATCTGCTAGTAGAACATTAAAAAATAAAGTAATAAAAAACATTTTTATGTGCTTTCTCACGTAACAATATGTATGAAATATATTATTTTAAAATTTTCCTGACATATTACTTCTGTCTATACTTTAATTTCTGCTATAAAACAGCACTTGTAAAAACCATGGTCTGTAATTTTGAAAGTTCAGATTCATAAGATATTCTTTCATGTTGCAGTTTTAATTCTCCTCTGATTAGTCTTATTATTTTTAAATGCAGTAGACATGATATGAGGTTTATATCTTTTTTAACTTGACTTCAGTCCCTCTTCCAATACTTCATAGTTCTTCTAATTTCATATGAGAAATTTTCATATCATTCTTATCACTCATATAATTATTCTGCTTTTATATGTCCACATTAGGCCCATTAACATTAATAGTAAATGCTTCTATGCAGCAAGCAGAGAATATAAGCTAAATCTTTTATTTCTCTCTCTAGAACATACTTTTCTAAATTCAGAGCCTACCAATGTCTGGTTGATGACTCACTCATCTGAAATTTAAGTGAACTAACACTATAGCATGGATTTGAGTCATCCATATAACTGTGTATCAGTAGATAAATTAATTATTTTCTCTGTTAGCTAGTGGAAGCTACTTTTTTTCTCTTCTTCTGCCTGCTTGTTCTCATATATACATATACAGCTCCTGAAAAAAGGAGTCGTGATTTCAGTTTGATTTAGAAATTCTAGCAGAAAAAAACCCCAAATTATTATATTTGTTGTGATTATTAATATTTGGTAGTGAACATGAATAAATAACTAAAGAAGACTTGGAAATTTGTCATGATTTTAGTGACAAATGAAGCAAAAATGGATATGACAGAAAAATCTAAATATGCAAGACTGGTCATGCCGTGATTCCTGTGAACATTTTCTGGAGCCAATTCCTCATCATCATCATATCTGGTTTTGTTCACTGTGAAGGGACTGAATATAAATGCCTAGTTTGTTACGATTGCTATATCTCACAATTTTTTTAGAAGCATCAGCTGAGTAGATACTATTTCATGGCAGGAAATATCCTTCACATTTTCCCTGTGGGTATATCTGGAATAATAAGTAACAACTCACAGGCATATTCCTCTATAAACACTGTGAAACCTCAAGACCTCAAAACCTCAGGAAGTCCTTCTGTGCATTTTACCACATAGACAATTTTGGCTTGGAAAAAGAACTGGACCTTTTGAAAATGCTCCATCAGAATTGTTTTTTGATAGAAATCTGAACTTTTTATTAAATATTTCATAAAAGAAGAAAGAACTTCAATTTCAGGAACAACAGACATGAAATCTGAGAACGAAATATTTTTATTTGCAATCTCTAAACATCTTAGTTTGGTAGTATTGCTGTCATACCTCAGAAGAATTCTAAATTCAGTGCCTGAGATTGTCATTCTCCTCCATAGATGTGGTTCTCCAGCCTAACTATTATCCTATTACCAACTGGATTTAAAAGAGGGAAGTTTAATTTTTCAGGAAAAAAGTTGCTTTGTCTTAGTAGAGAAATTTATTGCAGCTTTTCTCCACACAGTTTGTAATTCCTTCCCACTATGAAAAACCTGTTTGAACCCTATTTGTGTATGCATTTTTTTGATGGAAGTGTTTTGAGAGTTGCTATTTAACATGATCTGATTCACTGCCCATGTAAGTCAAAGAAATCACCCTTTCATGGAGATAAGAAAGGTGCAATATGTTCAGCTAAAAAAAAATGGTGTTAAGTGTGAATTTCTCATTACCTGTCATCCACTTATTTTTTTTTTCATTTCAAGAAGTATTATTATCTGAAAGGAAACTGCAAACTACTTGGAGGACTCAATAATCTACTCCTTAATGTGTCCAATAGCAAACATAGATCAAGATGGAGTTAGTAAACTGTGTATTTACTTAAAAAGAAGGATGGCTTCTTCATCTCTCATTTCCTTTTACCATATAGGTATTTAGTCTAGTGTGAGACGAAATATCCTCAACTGATATAGCTAACAATTTAGGGTTTGTTATTCTTATACAATGATGTCATTTGATGCTCTTGTACTTTTGCTGTGAGGGGAAGGAATACATTAAACATATCTTTGAAGGCATCAGTCAAACTAAAAACAGCCCTAAACCAGAAGCACTTTCTGAGCTCCATGTGCATGCCTGCCTTTACCTTAAAGGATAAGATGATAGTAGGCCCAAGGGAGTTTTAGCACAAACACATGGAGTTTTGTACACAAGTTCTTACCCTTCATCTCAGGACCTGGCCATCTCTCTTTCAGTTTGACAACCTCTTCCACTTTCAGGTAGGGAAAGGAGGTTTGTTGAAGTTAGACAGCTTGCAGATGACCTGAAAAAATGCAGAGGCAAAAAGTTATTTCTAACATTAAAAAGTCAAATATATTCCATAAGAATCTCACTTGCCACAATCAAGTGTTAAAAATCATTTTAAACTTCAATAGATTTACTTTTCCAGGCATATTTTAAAATCATAACCCCACAATGCAGAATGTATAGTAGATGTGATTAATACATACCTTGAGTGTGCTGCAGGCATTTATTCGTGCACCCACAGTCTGTTATCAGTCAATGCAACTCCACTGTTGTCATGTTTTGTTGCTTGTTTATTTGACCATGTTCTTTGTCCGTCGCTTTCTATATATATATCTAACCAGAAAAAGTACAATGCCATTGGATAAATTTTCATATACATCCTTTTTTAGAGAAGATTTCTCTCACTTGAGAATAACTAATTAGTCTTTCCATTTCCAGCAATACTTGCATAGTTAGTCATGACTGTGATCGCCAGAGCAAGCCACTTACTTTAATATTCCAAGTCAAGATGAGAAGCCACTCACAGGGTATTTTGCCTCCTTTTAGGCATTCCAACATAGTTAGGAAGTGGAAGAAGAGAAAGAGACTGAGATTGGAGCTATCATTTACTGTCCAAAGCATAGATTGGACTGAATGCTTATTTACTGAAGACGTAGATGTCTTTAGATGGACAAAAGAAAAGATTATAAAAATACGGTATGTATGTGTCAGAGGAAGACTCCTACAGATTTGAAAAGAGATTGTATTCATTTTATTGCCCAGAAACTACTATGGTCCTACATTACCTGAAAACTCAGTTAATCTGACCATAATATTACAGTGCTTTATAATTTGACTTCCCCTCTCCTTCTTCGCTTTCTTGCCACTGTCACTCTGACTTTGACTATGGTAGCTTTAGAAAGATAGATTTGGGGATGGGGAGAGGGTTGGGAGGATGAGGGTTCTTTATGTAATCTGTTGAAAACCTCAAGGAATACTGCTTTATTCATTTCTGTGTATACAAAACACAGAGGTTAAGGACTCTGGTCCAGTCACTAGGTTCCTTACAGCGCTGTCAATTAAAAAACTGAAATCAGCCAAATGAGATCTTCTATGGAGATGGTGAAAACAGGTTCTGATCTGAATCTGATCAGCCTATACAGAAATACGGAAATCTGGATTATTTTATATCTGCCTGTAATTCATTTTACCACATTAAGTGAGATGGAGATAAATTTGTACCTTATTTTTCCAGCAAGCAGCAACTGGGTACTCTGTAGTTTCTCATAGGCTGCCTCTGAATACAATTCAGTCTGTGCAGATGGCCTGCACAGGGATGACACATCACTTAAGTCTCAATTAGCCCCTTACTGCAGAATTTAAATGGGATTACATGATACATAAAACCTTGCTGGCACTGTGTGAAAAGAGGTGATTTGCAGTTTCTGAATTTAAAAGTTAAAGTCTAATGAACCAGCGATTTAAGTACTCTATCATCTTTTTTCAAAAATTTAATGATACTGGAATATAGTCTTTTCTTTGAAATTTTTATTGAAAAATATTTTGGCACATTCAGGAACTCTAGTTCTCAAAGTCTAGCAAATGACCAGAAGCGTCACACCCTTACTGACGTTTTTCTCATTTGTATTTTCTCAAAAGCATGCATTTGCTCTGCAGTTGTAGGCTGCAATACATAAGCTTCCTTTTGTTTTGTCTGCTACAATATTTTTAACTCACAAAGAAAAACTGAAGCCATCAGGTTTTTCTCAACCCAGATTAAAGTCAGTAATGATAGCTGAAATATTTATTTCATATTCTAGTACGGACATACATCTCCAGCCATCAAGGCAGCTGATAGTCTTGTGGTCCCTCTAGACTGATTGCCGTACTTAGACATATAATGGTTGCACCAAAAGGCAAAGACGGATTTGCAGAAAGGGTTTGTTGCATGTTACATTTATAACATGACAAGAGAGTTTTACAAAAGCACCAATGAAAAAAGAACATTTTATTTCTATTTATTAGAAGCTGAACAATTCATTGATTTTTAAATTACCTTCCATTCTTACAAGATGCTGTACAGTTGTATTTTATTGACTATTCTTTTTCCTCATATAAATAACTTACCCCTCTGTTGAAGTCTACTGAAACAGTGAGGTTTACCCTTAAGCTCAAAAGAGCAAAATTTGTTAGCATGCTCTTGTGTGGTAGAATTGTTTTCCGGAGGAATTAAACTACCATTAGAATATATACATTTATTTAAATCTGACAAAACCTCTATCCCTGCTTCCTTTCAGCCTCTGATGTTCTGCTAGTTTTCTTGCTGCTTCATTTTTTGATGCAAAAAATCTCTAGTTGTAGCATGTGTTGAAGAAAGATTCTAAAAGTATTAAGAGTTTGTAAAATGTTACTTGCTAGAGTAATGCTTAATGCAGGTTACCCCACTTGGTAAAGATCTTGGGAGCAGAAGGTTCATTAGACTTTAAACACTAGACCAGTTTTAATTCTTAGTTTATTGGAGATTCTTCTTCTTGGTATGTGAAGAAGAGTGTTACAAAACTTTGGTAAAAAAAAAAATATCAAGTCTACCTTCTGCAACTGTTTTCATTTCAATATAGCCAAATCAGTGAAAAGGGGTAAATCTGAAAAAGAATTTAGAGGATCATCATGAAAGGCCAAGTACACAAAATGTGATGCATCAACAACAAAGGGCTAAAGCCATCTATAGAAGTGTGAACAGAATATTGTTAAGTAGGAATAAAAAGGTGACGTTAAATGTGTACTCAGCATTAATAAGATCCCCATTGGAATATCAGAGTCAGTTTTTCACTTCAAAACTTGCTTGAGTTTGGGAATGATTTGCAAAAGTGGTATGAGAAGTGAGACAGAGTTTCACAAAAGTTTGGATTTAGCCCATGCAAGTTGGGCTGCGTTGGATACAGACATGTACATTGAGGTGTCTGTAGTGTAGATATTTCCAGGTGGCCTAAATGATTAAGCTTTCTTTATACTCAGTATGTATCTTAGGCTTGCATGAATTACCTAGGTGTCCAGTGTATTTGAGATGCTTGTCCTCTAGGTATCACTCTAGGTGGTCGTGTCTCCTGCGTGTCCTGTGTCACATTTACCAGTCCAGCATGGATATCTCAGAAGGTCTAGGGTGTCTAACATGGCACAAAATACTTATAATTTTGCAATTGGTCTGTGACTTTAATCAATATATTTGATGGCATACAGAGAGATATTTCGCTCATTCTAAAGAAGACATGTCTGCCTGAAGACTTTGGTAGGAGCCTTTGACTGTGTTGATTAGATCTCCATGGACTGTAATGAAAGCTTAGATGTCTACCTAGTTTACTTGTAGATATCTATGTTGCAGATAGCTAGATGCAAATGTCTGAATCCAGAGCTGGATTTCACCCACAGTTTTCTTGGGCATTTAGGTAAGAAGATGAAACAAATATAACCTATCTAAAAATATGTAAAGAGGATAATGCATCTGTGAGAAGACTTTTCAGTGTAGAATATATGAGTAATAGCAAGATACAAGGTATGCAAAATAAATGTAGAAAAAATTTAAAGTTGAAATCAGACATATTTTTAGAGCAAAAATAATAGAGCAGTCAACAGTCAAGGTTTTATGGTCCTGTCAGGTACCGGAAAGAACCTGAATCAAGATTCACTTTATTTTTTTTTTGTAGGTCTCAATGCTTTTGTAAGAAATATGTAACAGACTACTAGCAAAAACAGAGAATAATGAATTAATTGGTTGTTCCCTAAAGGCAAGCATTAAGCAAAATGACAGATTGGATTATCGTAACAGATTTTTGGCCACAGAGTCTATTGCTGAATTTATACTAGTTAATAAACAGGGGCATGAGATTGAGCTCTTGCCCATGACTGCCCATTTCTTTTGTTAACACTATTCCTAGCGTGGCTTTGCCTCAGGCCAAATAACACTCTTCCAGACAATGCTGAGACACAGCTGAGGAAATAACATATGTGAAACCTCTGTTTCAAAAGCACATTTGCATGTAATAAACAGGAAGTCAAAATTCCCCCTTTTCCCTGTAGTAGTTAAATAACGATAGGGCTATTACTTTGCAGTATTTCACCTTACGTAACTTCGTTACTGGTTTATATTTTCCACATAACTATTGAACAACTTCTCTACAAAATGCCAACTGTCTTCCAACACAATATGGAGCGCATCTTGTAGCTGAGATGTAGCAGAAGAATTAATAGTGTGGTTAATATTCAAGGGTCACCTCCGCCAGGCTCAGGAGCAATGCATCCCAATAAAGAGGAAGTCAGGCAAAAACACCAGGAGGCCTGCATCAATGAACAAGGAGCTCCTGGACAAACTCAGACACAAGAAAGAAGCCTACAGAGCGTGGAAGCAAGAATAAGTAGCCTGGGAGGAATACAGAGATGTTGTCCAAGCGGCCAGGGACCACCTTAGGAAAGCTAAAGCCCTCATAGAATTAAATTTGTCCTGGGACGTCAAAGACAACAAGAAAAGCTTCTATAGGTGTGTCAGTGATAAAAGACTAGGGAAAATGTGGGCCCTCTCTGGAAAGAAACAGGAGACCTCGTTATCTGGGATACAGAAAAGGCTGAGGTACTCAATGTCAATGAGGTGCCTCAGTCTTCACTGGCAAGTGCTCTAGCCTCACCACTCAAGTTGCAGAAAGGAAAGGCAGGGACTGGGAGAATGAAGAACTGCCACTGTAGAAGATCATGTTCGAGACTGAGAGAGTTGGGGCTATTCAGCCTGGAGAAGAGAAGGCTCCAGGGAGACCTCATAGCAGCCTTCCAGTATCTGAAGGGGGCCTACAAAAAAGTGGGAGAGGGGCTTTTTACAAGGGCAAATAGTGACAGGATGAGGGGGAACAGCTTTAAACTGCAAGAGGGTACATTTAGATTAGATATTAGGAAGAAATTCTTGATTGTGGGGGTTGTGAGACTTTGGAACAGGTTGACCAGAGAAGTTGTTGATGCCCCCTCCCTAGAAGTGTTTAAGGCCAGGTTGGATGGGGCTTTGAGCAAGCTGGTCTAGTGGAAAGGTGTCCCTGCTCGTGGCAGGGGGGTTGGAACGAGATGATTTTTAAGGTCCCTTCCAACCCAAACCACTCTGATTCTATGATTTTCTTGTTAGCAAGTCAGGATTAAACATATCTCTGCACTAATATCCATAACAAAACAAGTTTTGCTGACCCATAAACTGAGTTTATGATAGATGTAAGAAGGCTAAGCCTAAACAATGAAATTGAATTAATTTCCTAATCTCTAGTATTGTCAGGTTTTATATGAAAAATTTAGAAAATAGTATATTTCTATTTATTTTTTGTATAATATGCTTTGAGCCTAACAGCATATTTTGTCTGAGAATTGTCCAGTTGGTGGATCTGTCATATTATAAAGAGATGTATTTTAGTGTGCATTTAGAAATATATGTGTTGCGGTACCTCTGTAAAATATAAGCATTTCATGCTTTAACAAATGGATTTCATTACGCAGTGTGTATAATTTCTTTATGTGTATCTGCTTCATAATATAATTTATGAACTTAATGGCATCTATTTTCATACTCTTCCTTTCATAAAAATTAAATCAAGTGCTATCTGTTTATCTGTATCTGTTTTTTCTCATAAGCAGTAATAATTGGAAGATGTCATGCAGCTCTGGTAAAGCTCAGTCTGTGTTGCTCTCACATATTGCTGCATTTGGATTTCAGCATTTTACAGTTCTGTACTCCTGTGCTTCCCAAGTTTTGAGTGGACAGGAACACTGTTCCCTCCTGTCATCTTTCTGCCTGTTAGCCCTTCTCAGAAATGAGACTATGAGCTCTCTCTGCTCTTGCCCCTCAGACTAGCACCTGTGCAGAAGGAGGCCGTGAGCTCTTGGCTGGGCAGTTGGAAACACCCCACTGTGTTCCAAAACTGCAGCCAGTGAGTGGAACACACAGAAACACTGCTCACAGATAATTAAGAAAGGGTGGAAGCTGCAAGGACCATGAGATCTGGACTCACCTGAGGAGATAGGTGGGAACATATGAAAGGAGACACAAAAGGAAAGAAATGAGGACACAAAAGAAAGAGATATGTGAGAGGAGACACAGACAGACATACAAAAGAGGACATCAGAGGAAAACTGTGAAGAGGCACAGTCATGGAGAAGATGGAAAAGGACACTGTTGGGGACACAGATGGAGATATGCTCTTGGAAGAAAAATCTTCATGCCATGAGGACAAACACTTCTGAGAGGACTGAAGTCATAGGTGACCTACGCTCCAACACGGACACTCCTGACAGACTGTGGCCCACACCAGTACAGGGAAGCAGTAGAAAGCAAGGAGCAGTGGAGGTGTATTGGGTTTGTGTGTCAAGGTTTTGGTACTTGGGGGGACTACAGGGGTAGCTTCTGTGAGAAGCTGCTAGAAGTTTCTCCTATGTCCAATAGAGTCAATGCCAGTCGACTCCAAGACGGACCCGCCACTGGCCAAGGCTGAGCCAATCAGTGAAGGTGGTAGTACCTCTGTGATAACTTATTTAAGAAGGAAAAAAAAAAACAGCTGTGACCCTGTGGAGACAGAGGATCCCACGCTGAATCAGGTTTGCTGGCAGGACTTGTGACCCCATGGGGCACCCACACGGGAGCAGTCTGTTCCTGAATGACTGCACCCTGCGGAAAGGACCCATGCTGGAGCAGTGGGTTCATCTCTTGAAGAATTGCAGCCCGTGGGAAGGACTCATGTTGGAGAAGTTTATGGAAGACTGTGTCCCATGGGAGGGACCCCACACTGGAACAGAAGAGTGTGAGGAGTCCTCCCCCTGACGAGGAAGGATTGGCAGAGACAACGTGTGATGAACTGACCGCAATCTCCATTCCCCGTCCCTCCGTGCTGCTAGACAGGAAGGTGGTAGAGAAAATCAGGCGTGAAGTTGAGCCAGGAAAGAAGGGAGAGGTGGGGGAGAAGGTGTTTTAAGATTTAGTTTTTATTTTCTCATTACCCTACTCTGATCTGATTGGCAATAAATTAAATTAATTTCCCCAAGTTGAGTCTGTTTTGCCCGTGACGGTAATTGGTGAGTGATCTTCCTGTCCTTATCTTGACCCATGAGCCTTTTGTTATATTTTCTCTCCCCTGTCCAGCTGAGGAGGGGAGTGATAGAGCAGCTTTGGTGGGCACCTGGTGTCCAGCCAGGTCAACCTGCCACAGGAGCAAAATAAGTAAGAAGGACTGAACAGCAGAATGATACCACTTGGCACAGACTCCAGTCTCCTATGTTGCCCATCACCTCACCAAAGAGATTGTCTCTCTCCGACAAGAGACTTTTATCAACTTGGGAGAACCATTTAAAAAAACATAGTAAGCAAACGTGTTAGGTAGACAGAGAAAAATGCCACTTTTCAGCATTCAGACTTGGGGAAGAAATAAAAGAAAAAAAAAGGCAGCTTTTTTCTACAAGAGGACTTCACTTGAAATAAAGAACTATTAAAACTCAATAACTTTGCCTACACTAATTCCTGCATCATACAGTGGTGGAATTTCAATTTAAAGTGCAAGCTGGAAAGACAGAACTGGAAGCGGAATTTGTAGTTAGACTGACACAATTAATGAGCCTTCAGTATTACACATAATTCATAAACTGTACATAGACAAGTTCCCAGCAAGAAATTTAACAACTCTTTAAAACAGAACAATTCAAAGTAATAACACTTTATGACTTTTTCTTAGAAAGAAAAATACAAGCCAGAGACAAAATCTTTCTCTTCATTTTCATAAACCTATAGTAAACAAAGCCTGCAGCGCTTGTTTGACTTATTCTCTATTTTTCAGTCACTTCACTATCACCTCATCACTGTGAATGTAGTAAGAATTTTTCCAGAGGTTTTGATACCAACTAGTTATGTTTCATTCTTTAGAACAAGAAAAAAATAAAAGGTCATCTTCTGACTTCTTTTCCAAGCAACAGTGAAGAGTCTTTTTTTTATAGTAGAGTCTTTATTGAATGTGGATTAAAAGTTGTTGTGCCTAACTGTAGGGTTTTAACTTAAAAAATGTTTTAACCAGGAAGCTACAGATAGTCTTAAAGCTCTTACATTTAGAGCTATTAGTAATAATAGTTTGAGAACTATTGTGAAACTGTATTATAAGTTATTTGGTCAAAGTGATTGACTTCTATAAAATGCAATTCTTGTCAGAGAAGAACAGCAACTCTGTAAAATTGATTCTAATGCTATGAAAGAAAAGATGAAGGAAAACAATAACATCAAATTGCAACAGACTTGTGAATTCTGTCTTTTATCTTCCCCATCAGTAACCGAAGGAGGAAAAGAGCTTCGAATTATAAAGCTATACATGATGTTTAAAACTCTGCCTCCTAATAAATGAAGTGCTAGAGCTATTCTTCTTGTTCACCCTGTAGCAAAGAACACAAGGTAAAACTTTCAAAAGGATGAGAGTGAATTAGAAGTATATTTACCATTTACAAAAGTGAGGTCATGCCATATTTTAAGTGTATTTTAAAGGCATTTCTGTACAATTTAGAATATAAATTTGAAAGCACATTTCTTAGAAGTATAAATATCATTACCATTCAATGAGATTAAGGTAGATTTTTAAGGACGCTTTTTAATTTCCAGGGACACTTATTTGTTGCAATGTGGAGATAGTGACATCCAAATTTTTGGAACATTTAATCTCTCCTAAACTAACTGTCTGGCTTTTTCCTTAGTCACTAGAAAAAAAGAGGGCAGTTCCACCTATTTATCCTTCATGCAAAATAAGGAGTGAGTTTCTATTTCTTTACTTTGAAATGGTGGGAGTCAGAACAACACAATTAGATTAGGTGCCTTGAAATAACTAAGATAGAGGCAATGATGAGCTAGGTAAGAATAATTTAAAATAAAGTCTATATGCCAGGTTTTTCTTTCCCACTCTGACTTGCATGTGTTTATAACCACTTAGATCATAAAGCAGAAGAAAAAGTAACTTTTTAAAAACCTTTATTTTTAAGAACATTGAAGGGTTTATATGAAAAATTTAATAATAATTGATGTTCAAAGTTATGGTCTATCAAAGTCTGTGTTTGTTTTAACAGTAACAGAAGGGTTAGAACGTGTTGTGACATTCACATGCCTTGTGAAATCAATGAATAATCCTTTCAAATCCCGGAAAAAACTTCTCATGCACACACATACGCACATAAATCTTATAGCTACTTCTGTTCAATACCTGGTAAAACACACCTGTGTTCCTTCCATTCAGTGGAAGCTGCTTTTTTATAAAATTAATTATATTCCATGATACAACAATATTAACATAGAAACTATTTTCAATACTTAATGGATATTGATTTCTCCGAAATAATTTACATTAATATATTAGTTTTCTGATTATATAAACCACTACAGCAGAAACATCAGAGAGAGTATTTTTTTTTTTTGTCTGGACCTAAGTACTTGTCAGTTCTCTCATAGACAGCAGAAGGTTCTCACTGCAGGTTAATGTATTTTTCATATGTTTCTTACCAGCTCTTCTTTCCAGTATATAATGTGGTTCTTCCCTAATAAGATTTTAGGATTGTATCTTAAGGAGAGAGATTCTATTTAGAGAGCTATCACTTCAGCTCAGAATAATGCGGGAACCGTGACTGTATTGAAAATACAGCCCTGAATGACTTGCTTGCTTCCTGGTCTCCCTGGTGATTTTGCATCATATGCTGATAGTCGTTCTTTGAGTCATGACCTTTAATAGCTTATACTTTCAGTATTATGTATGCCTAATACCAAGAAAAAAAACTAACAGCCTTTAGTAGAACACAAAGCTTTCTGAAGGCCTGACATTTCTTTTTTCTTGCTAGTATAGATCATTGGTAACTACATGGAACAGTAAGTGCTATGCTACCCTCAAACTAGAGTAAGAGCAGACTCAAACACAAAGACCTTTCAAAGATTCTCATCACCTACTTTACATCAGACATCAAATCATGCTCCAGCCTCTACCATTTGAAGACATTAAATAGCTAGTGGGATTTTCCATAACAGTAGGAGTATTAACCCCAGTGTCCTGGACAAATTCCAACACAACTAATTACACCGTGCCGGTAAATCCCCCTGCATTTTATTTGGACGCTGCATTTTTTTTTTCTTCTAGTAAAACATTATGTGAGGTTTGCTGTGTGTTGTTAAACAGGTGCTGAGTTTTACCTAAAGGGGTTGCATTTCAAGGATGTGTGACATGATCTCTATAGGATGCAGTAGGGGCTTATTTGGAATGCATGCTGGTACCCTCTGGATAATAAGCATTATATGATGTAATTTTTTATGATTTTATTATTATATTCTTGCAGAGGACTGCTAAAGAAACACAAGAATCTTAAGCAGCTGTAAGTAGAACGCACTAAACTGTTCTTCAGAAGTTCTCTCACTGATTTTGAATAGTATTGGGCTGGCCATTTTCTTCCTCTGCATAACTTCTCAATATCTCAACTATATCCCTGTTTCATAGTATAATAAAGATACTGCTTTCATAATTTTACTTATAGAAAATAAGAGTGCTTACATCCTAGAGCAGCTAGTAGCTTACAGGGAAGTTCACTCCTTTCTCATCCCAGAGACTGGCATCCAGATTCCTGTATATTTTGAATCTAGAGTAAGGGCTTAACCTCTTCTCTCACTGAATCTCTTGGAACAAGCTGCTCAGTTATTTGAGTTCTGGGTACTAGTTACTTAATTCTGAGTTGAAATTTTCCCCCCAAAAAAACTGAGGGGGAAAAAGGCCAAGGTCTACATATTCTTTTTTCTTGTAATTTTTTTCTGTAACCAGCTTTATTCTCAATACTGGAATTATTTACCTGTGCTAAATATTCTGGGGTGCTTTATAACTGTTCTGCAGTGTTAACAAAACAAATATGAACTTGTTCCAAACTTGTATAGATGCAGCAAATGAACTGCTCAAAGTTTGTTACTAATTAGTTATTTTTTCCACATTGCTTTGAATATATAAAATACTTTGTAAATGTTAGGCATTGCTACATAGGACACAGACTACTGCAGAGATAAGAAGTGCTTTGCAGTGTGACCTGTGGTGACATCTTCTGTAGCAGCTTAATAATATTGTGAAAGAACATGAAAGTTTGTATGGTTTACAAAATTACTTCCTGAATGCATCCCATCATATCAAAAGTCTTCAAATCACGGCGTTGGATTCACTTAGAAAAGAGTAAGTCTAGACTACCAATTGTATAAAAATACAGCTATAAATTTTACTAAGAGCACTTTGATGGAAATCTCTTTAAGTCCAGATACTTTGAGAAGTTTCTAGCAGTTCTTTTTGGTTTGTTTGTTTCCAGGCAGAAGTGACAATAAGTTAGAATTTCAGAAATCTACGAAAAATATCAATTTCAGTGAAATACTGACAAAAACAAAGCACTTCTAATTTGTAACCTGTCTGCTTAGCTGGGCTAAAAAAACAGCTCCATCCCTGTCTCTCCCTTGGGCAGATATGAGGTTCTTGCCTTCTTGGCTAGCTTAAAGTCCCAAAACTTGGACCTCAGTTTCCAGATTTATGACTCTGGCTGTTTAGTGTACTGAGACTTAGAGGTTCCTGCACGCTGGATGCCTACACAAGACACTGATGGGACCTAATGCCAGCTACATGATAAATTCTATGACTGCTTAAGTTAAAATAGGATAAATTCTTATGCAGTTTGAACCTCCTGATATTCTGGCATGGGGGTAGAGAGGTGGGCAGGGAAGGAGAGGTCTGAGCAGTGGAGTAGTTCTGGGAGCATTTTGCTGTCTTCCAAGTGGGACAATTTTGCATTTTTTGGGATAAAATAACTGTTGACATACTTCAAACCTTCTTACTTGCCTCATGTTTGAATTAGTTTTGTGAGTTCATTTTGGAGTATCTCACAGAGCTGTAATATGAAGCTTGAAGTAACCTCTAAGTTCATTTGTATTTCATTTTAATTAACTCTAATCCTTAATCATGTGTCATTAGGAAACATTTTCACAGAAATGTGTTGTGGTTTTAAATAGTTGTTAACTGGTGCACAGCTTCTCTTTTGCCTTTTCTATACTCTGAAGCCTGTGTAAGGGATGCGTATGCTGCTTCCATTTAAAAGTGTAAAGCAATAGTTGTTCCTAAACAGACTTGTCTAATACTCCTGGAGTCATTCTCTCTGCATCAATATCCTGCAGACAAAATGCCTGCAGCAAATATCCCATAGTTAGTGACTTGTTTCATCTGCTGCATACAATAGTGTAGCTTACCCCACTCCTTTCACCATATGCTCAAGAAATGTGTTGCTGGAAAATGGATTTTCTGTGTATTTGAATCTTGAGGCACATTTCTACAAGCCCAGCTGAATTCTGAGCACCGTTGTATTAAGCATTTTAGTATAACTACTACTACTAAGAATATTGTTATTACTGTTATTATTACAGCTGCTATTATGGTCACATAGAGCTGATTTAGTAAAATGCAAAGCATGATTAAATAATTTAGTGTCACAGTATAGTGTATTCCTGTAAAATTATAAATAATTCCAGGTGCTTTTTATTTCTTATTTCATTCTGCAGTCTCTTACTTCACCTACACTGTGCAAGAAGACCACATCAGACAACTAGACTATCTGTGTATATACAAGAAACTAAATTTCAAAATATGAACATACAGCTTTGCTTGTGGTCAGCTGCAGAGGTCAATTAAAATTCATGTTTGTCAAAATTCAATAATTTTCTTATATGAATAGGAGTTTTAAACGTGTAGAGCTGACAGTGAAAACAATACAAAAAGAAAGACAATTTATGAACTGTGAAAAGGAAGTCACAATATATAAACAGTCAATAATCTGAGGAATTATTAATCAATCAAGGAAAAATATGTCAAGCATAAACATGGGTACAGCTTTTTTACTCTATACAGCATTAAACAAGTGTTCCCTATAATTAAACCTGTTATTCCATAGACTCACAGAATCATGGAATCATAGAATGGTTTGGGTTGGAAGGGACCTTAAAGATCATCTAGTTCCAACCGCCCTGCCATGGGCAGGGACACCTTCCACTAGACCAGCTTGCTCAAAGCCTCATCCAATCTGGCCTTAAACACTGCTAGGGAGGGGGCATCCACAGCTTCTCTGGGCAACCTGTTCCAGTGTCTCACTACCCTCACAGTCAAGAATTTCTTCCTAATATCTAATCTAAATCTACCCTCTTTCAGTTTAAAACCATTACCCCTCATCCTGTCACTACTTGTCCTTGTAAAAAGCCCCTCTCCAGCTTTCCTGTAGGCCCCCTTCAGATACTGGAAGGCTGCTATGAGGTCTCCCTGGAACGTTCTCTTCTCCAGGCTGAAGAGCTCCAACTCTCTCAGCCTGTCTTCATAGGAGAGGTGCTCCAACCCCCTCATCATCTTCATGGCCCTCCTCTGGACTCGCTCCAACAGCTCCATGTCCTTCTTATGTTGGAGGCCCCAGAGCTGAATGAAGTACTCCAGGTGGGGTCTCACGAAAGTAGAGTTAAGGGGCAGAATCACCTCCCTCGACCTGCTGGCCACGCTTCTTTTGATGCAGTCCAGATTACGGTTGGCCTTCTGGGCTGCAAGCATACATTGCCGGCTCATGTTGAGCTTCTCGTCAACCATCACTCCCAAGTCTTTCTTCTCAGGGCTGCTCTCAATCCATTCTCCACCCAGCCTGTATTTGTGCTTGGGATTGCCCCAACCCACATGTAGGACCTTGCACTTGGCCTTGTTGAACTTCATGTGGTTTGCACAGGCCCAGCTCTCAAGCATTTCGAGGTCCCTCTGGATGGCATCCGTTCCCTCCAGCATGTCGAAAACACTGCACAGCTTGGTGTCGTCAGCAAACTTGCTGAGGGTGCACTCAATCCCATTGTCTATGTCGCCGACAAAGACGTTAAACAGGACCGGTCATGTAATCTCTTTTATAAGGATATTCCACCTTCAAGGTGGAATTAAAGACTTTCCAACAAGTGAAATATAGTAACAGTGTCCATTCAGCTTCTGACTAACATTTTCAAATTCAAGTAAAAAGGTTTCCTACCATTTTGTTGCTGAGTATGGTTATGCTACCTAATTTTTTTCACTTAGAGAAACTCCTTGCTTGCACATAAACTATATAATTTACTTAGAAGGTTTCATATATGTAGCCTAGACCACAGAGTCCAAAATGGGATAAGAGTATCTCCAGTGTGGTTCTGGATCCAAAAGCCAATTTATGAGGATAGAGAAGTGTAGCTCACAAAGTTCAATAAGTTTATGCCCAGTTACATCAGCTGTAATTCTGAAAACCTAGGAATTTTCACAGTGAAGTTTGAAAGAGTTCCAAGTAAGCAGAAATAGCAGAGTAGAATACAAGTTGTTATTTAAACATAACTATAGAATTAACTAGCACTTCTTTGAAAGAACAAAGCACTCAAATATAACTGAAGTACTTCATGTACAATTTATACTGTGTTTATTTCTGTTGATGTGCTCAAAGTGACTATATTTTGAACGTCGTGTACTTTGATCTTAATATCTGTTTTTATTGCGTATTTAAATGATATCATTTTCTTAAGTGCGTTTTTTCTTTCTCTTCCTTCCTTTTTTTTTTTTTTTAATCCTGGCTGTTGTAAAATGTGTTCTATGTACCTGATAAAATGTACGTTTGAAAATCTGAGTAGATAAATTTATCTTGATGAGAAATAAACTTTGTTGCAATTTAAAACTCTCTTTAAAAATAATCACCAATATGTTTATTTTAGCAGTGGGAAACATTTATCATTTACAGTATTTTCTTTTCAGCTGTACTTCAGATAAATTAGTCAGAATTAAATTTCATTTAGTCCTAATATGTAAGAAAATTTCTTACCTTGTTATTAAGGTCATTAATAGTTTAATACTCATATTTTCCAAATTATTTGTCTAATTCATTTAAATTTTATCATTCTGTTATTCACATCATGGATGGCAATATCAGAAGAGAAGCATTCTAGGATGACTCTTAAAATAAGAGTGGTATATGTAAGCAACTTGTTCAGCATACTTTAAAGTCCATTATGAATATTACATTTATGGCATGCTGTTGAACTATGCACCAGAAACTAAGAAAACAATTAATATATTTCTAAGCACAACAACCTGGAACACTTGGGCATGGTGAGAATGCTACCAATTAAAAAACTAAATATTGGACTGGCTTTTCAAATTGTTGAGCTCTGATCACTCTCTTTACAAAAGTAAAAGGATAGCATGGCAGAAGGTCAGGAAGCCCCTCCAGGGAATTGCTGCATCAGAGGCACTAATACAGTAATGAATCATTATGAGAGCATTGTAAAACAATAACAGGCTGAAACTTTGGGTGATTCACTGAAGCATTTGTTACAAATTTGAAAATTTCATAACCATAAGCTACAGATATAAAAAATCTATGCATAGGCTGCTGTACAGAGAAAAATTCTTCTAATGGCAAAGCTGTTGAGTTTTTTTTTTTCACTATGCATGTGGCAAACCCAAAGGGAAAAATCTTTATGTGGAAACTAAAATGTAAATGTTTTCTCATAGAGACCCTAGGTCATTCTTCTAGTCTTATCTGAAGCAAAAGGAATTTTACAAGCCTACACTAAATAGCTTTTTTGGTGACAACAAATATTGGACTGTGGTAAATAGAGCAATTAAAAAATTCTGATTTTAATTTTAAGACACTCCTCCTTCTCCTCTCTGCTTTCTCAGTGAGCTTCCATGTACTTTTTGTATGGGGAACTACCCTGCTCTTCATCCATTTCCTTGTAGTAACATTTGATATTGGATTCTTCCACCTCTATCTGCTGGGGTGGGGGTGGCTGCTGTCATGGATTAAGAAGTAAAGTACCAAAGTCAGCTAGCTGACCGGCTGCTCCAGCAGCCTTCAGGAAAAAAAACCACCAGATATGTGGCTGTTCTGAGGAGTGCAGCCTGCAAAACATGTTAGGGAATGCCACTTCCTGCTTAGGAGAAGTAGGGATGGTGCTCACCAGTGGAACCAGCAACTATTCAATGAACCATCCAACAACCATCCCTCTTTCTGAGTAAAAGAGGTAAACTTTATCCCCAGTGCTAGAGTGTGGATTTTGCTTGTGCCTGTGGGACAGTAAAAGAGAGAACTGTAATCAAAGTGTATCTCAGAGGAATGTATAATACAGTAAAAAAGGAGGAATAAAATACGAGCATTGCCTATCAATATCTTTAAAAAAACCCAAACAATCCACCTTTCTCATTAATTGCCCTACTGCTGCCAAGAAGCCTACATGTTTCTATGCCATTATTTTTGAAAAGCCCATTTGAGCAACTTTGTAATACTACAGTCCAGATCAGTTAAGGTATGATCAAATGAATGTGAGTAGTACACAGGTAACAGGTTTAGATGTAGAATTAGATGTATATTTAAAAACCAGCCCTTTCAACAACTTGTTCTTTTTATTATGCAGAATTTCTAAAAGTGGAGCGTCTTCACTCCCCAATGAGGAAAGAGAAGAGTACAAAGATTCTTCTGAACTGTTGGTTTTGTTACAAAGATACTGTAGCATCTTGAGCATAGTGTTTTCTGAGGGGAAGTTATCCCATATGGCATGGACTATAAGAAAACTATAAGGACATGCCTAGTCAAAGAAATATGTTTTTCTGACAAATAATGAATCCCAGAAATATTGTAGACAACATTTTCAAATGATTTTTTTTATTGCTATTTTGTATATCTAATGATATGTCCAATTTTCCCTTGAGACTGAGTACTTGGACTTTTTACTAAAAGAACTCAAAGTATATGTAGACTGAAAAATATTCCATTGGAAGTGTTAGTCCCTTACAAACTCAAATTCATAATTAAAGCAATGTAGAAGAACACATGTCAGTCTGGAGTTAAACATATGTTATTCCACTGAAGACAAGAAATAAATATTTTATTAATAGCTAAATAATTATGTTCAGTTAAACAATATACAACATTTAGCAGCATACTTGATTTATTTGCTGTAGATTTGGATGACTATATAAGTTTTGATTGTTAAGGCTGTTATATATAATCATCTATGAAAAATTACTTCCGGAAATATTGTTAGCAATGCTAACAGTTTTTCTCTGACTATAATGTCAATAAAAACCTACAAAGGGCTTTATTTTGTTATATGGGCTAGCTGTGGCACCCTTGCTTCTGAAATGTCCTTTTCAGTTAATTTTGGAGTATTTTGAAACCACATTTACTGCTTCAAATTGGAATGCCCTGGTGAAATCTGGAATGTGGTAGAATATGAAGATTTATGGTAGTATACTTCAGTATAGAGAGTCTTACATAGACATAATTTTTGTCAAAGTAGCTGCAGTTCCAGCTTAAGTAACGATGAACTCTCAAAATGTCCAGGATTCATAGCATTTAGGCTGCAATATTAGAAACTTTGTCTGATTAACCAATGTATCTTCTTGGGCTGAAAAAAAGAAACCAACCCAAACCTGCTTTGCTTCTCAGGGAGACTGAATAATGGCATGGTTGGCACAATTAACAAAAGACAGGAAAAAACAAACTAGAATTTTATGATTATTGCTTTTTGCTAAAACTCCTAAAATTACAACAAACACCTAAAAGGTTTTTCTTTGCTCTGGTTGTCATTATTGATATAGTCTTAGCTGCACAGCCACATGGCTCTGTCAACAGGCTAATGAGGAGTCTAAGACTCTTCAGAAATCCGTGCCAGCATGTACTAAACTGAAGGCCAGACACTGTAATTGATACTGCTTTGTGTCCTACTGTACATCAAGCCCTTGTAATTGTTTTCCAGTATTGTCTTAGAAAAGTGAATATGATTACCTCAGTATTTGTCATGTTACAAAACACAGAAAACAGACCTAGAAAGGAACTTGAAGTATCATGTAATCAAATTCTCCGCCCTAGGACAGAATCAGTTGTAGCCAAGGTATTCCTAACACATATGCTTTACTTATTTTTTAAAAAATATCAATGATATGGATTCTAAAAGCTCCCTGGACAAAGTATTACAAAGCTTAATTGCCCTTACCAACAGATAGATCCTTACCTTTTTCTATGACTAACTTAAATGTCCCTCCTTTCAAATTAAACCCATTACTTTTGGGCCCATGGAGTAAAGGACAGTTGTTTGTCTTCCTCCTTCCAACTGCTTTTTATTTACAGGAAGGCTGTTATCTTGTCTCATGGTCTTTAAATTTTCCTGAACACAGAAGTAATATAAGAAGACAAAGGTATGGGGCACATTCAGAAGTAAACTGTTGAGCAAGTGGTGAAGATATTTTGGAGTGAGAAGTAAATTTTCTATGCACTCACTATGCTTGACTGAACAGTTTCTTGGTATAAAGGGTTAGATCAAAAATCATATATACACATATATTTGTCAAGGCAGATTGAGTTACATTTTACTAAAATACTGAATATGTTATGGGGAGTCTATTTTCTTTGTGGAAAACTACCAGATTAAGCTAATTTGGGATGATGAAAAGCTACATTGGGTTATTTTATTATAGTTGCATTGTTAGTAGTATTGCATATAAGGGAGTCTAAGTTTATGAATACTAATGTAGTGAGACAGATAGAAAGGAAGGATTTTGTTCTACTTTTCAGACAAGAATAATTCTTAAAACACATATAAAAATAGGTTTGGATTTTCCAGTACAATGAAATGAAAATATTCTAGAATAATTTACCAAACAAAAGTTGTGAAAAGGAATAGGATTCAATTTAGTTTGTCTAAAGCCAGCAGTATGCAAGATTTGATACACTAAGATATATGATCACCAACATTGTTTCTAAAAATAATTTACCTGAGTAAAAATAATTCTCAGTTTATAAGGAATATCTGTAATTGCTTAGAACATTTAAAAAAATAAAAACTGGAAAAAAGAAAAGCTTTAGTTTTTATCTGGCTTTTCATAAAACAATTGTTCCCAAGTGTTGTTTTATCTCAGCTTGGAAATCATGTGTGTATGCAATATATTGTTTACTTCTTTTTTTCTGTATATCCCTGAATGGACAAAGAAACAAACTACTCAAGCAAAAGCTTTCAAATCTTACTAAAACCATATGAGAAAAGCCAAGACAGTAACCCAGATCCAAACAATAAAGGAAAATGTAATCATTCAAGTAAATGAATAAAAATAACCAACTAACCAAACTAAACTAAGGTCGAAGAGTCATAATAAAGCCCTTTGTTTTTCTCAATTCTAATGAAAAATAAAGAACATTATGCAGTTAGAATTAGCATTGATAATACAGACACAGTGTTTTAATAATCTGACAGAACATGATTTAATTTGATTGTCTTTTTTATTCCTAAAAGTACAAAAAAATAAGGTTTTGAACGCTCACCAGGTCACTAATATAAGCCAGAAAACTCTTTTTTGCTCCCTGAAATAATGCTTTTACTTTGTTAATACAAAGCTGTCCTGGTTTGGCCTAAACCAGGCCGATTTTCCTTTCAGTGATTTTTACTTTCAGCTAAGTCTCCTCTAAGTAACTGCATTTTCTGAAACTAACTGCATGTTTTTGCAGACAGTGTCTGCTTCCAGGACTGATAACGCTCGAAGTTTGTAGTTATCACTGAGGCACCGGTAGGGATGTTGTGCAGAAAGGCTCTTGCTGTACTTATTCTTGAGAGAAACCAAGGTCACTGCTGAATTCCTCATTGCTTACGAGTGAAGAGCCGAAGGGGGGTCGCAGCTGCAGGGGGGAGCGGACAGGGCAGGTGACCCAAAATTGACCAACGAGGGTATTCCATCCCATACACGTCATTCTCGGTATAAAGGGGTGGGATCACGAGGGTCTCGCTCTCTTTCTGCTATGGCCGGTGTCCAGGGAGGACTCCGTCTGTTTTCCTGCTGCCCCCGATCCCGATCCGTGCGTTCCGGAATCCAGCTCTCGACCGTCGCTAGGCCCAGGCTCGGCCTTCCCGGAGCCTGCCCTGCAGTGCCGGTGGTGACGTGGCTGACTTCAGGGGAGCTCAATCTTGGTTTTGTATATATATTTGTATATATTTGATTATTTCTATTATTATTATTATACTTTTTTTTCATTATTATAGTTTATTAAAACTGTTTTAATTTTCCAACCCAGAAGTCTCTCTCCCTTTTCCCTTTCCCTTTCCCTCTGGGGGGAGGGGGGGGGATAACAGAGGGCATCTGCCGCAGGTTTAATCGCCAGCCCAGCTTTAAACTGTGACAGATTTATTGGCGCCCAACGTGGGGCTCAAGAGAAGCTCCGACAGGTTGCTCTGATAAGTCGAATCCCAGCTCCAGTGGGAGGAGACCCGGAGAGCTCAGCCAAGAGAGTATCAGATTTCTTCCTTTGAGATTTACGAGGGGTTGGAAATTAAAACAGATAGCTAAGATGATAATGTTATTTGTGAGCCTTGTGTTACCTCTTTTCTTTATAAAGCTTGTTTTAGAGTTATGTGTAATGATACCTTACTTGCCGTATGCGCTGTGTGTTAGTGCTTTCATGTGGTTTAACAGGGCGTGCTGGTCGAAATGTGTCTTTTTGGTATGGGTTTTGATACTGATTTATGTCATGATAAACCGGGCAGTTATTATTCCGATCTCTTATCTCTATGATACAATGATGGGCAGCTTTAATCGCGAATCCGTAGCTGCGCACACCGGGCGTCTTTTAACTGATTTTGATAGTATCTGCTCCCTTTTTGCCAAGCTGATCCCTGCAAAATTCGAACAGGGCATGTCGTTATTTTCGTGTGTCCTGAATGCATTACTGGTGTGCTATGTGATTAGATGTCAGTGCAGCAACAGCGGGAGGTATCATGCTGCCCCTGTAACCAGGAGAAAACACCGAAAGAAATCAGCTAGTAAAGTGAAGGATGATGACTCAGAGGCTTCTAAGGCAGAGCCAGCACGGGACCCAGGTGAGGGCCCTTCTCAGTCAGAGTCAGGGCCTGACACAGAGGGGGGTTTCATTGATCGTCTTTTTAAAGAAGACCCATTACACAAGAAGGACAAGAAAGATCCTTCTAAAGCAGAACAATCACAGGAGGACTCGGACTCGGAAGTAGAGATAACCTACCACTCCTTATCCCTGAAAGAACTGCGAAATATAAGAAAAGATTTTAGTCGTTATGACGGTGAGCCAATAATTACCTGGTTGCTCCGATGCTGGGATAATGGGGCAGATAGCATAGAATTGGATGGCAGAGAAGCCAGACAGTTGGGATCCCTGTCCAGAGATGGTGGTATTGATAAGATGCTTCCAAGAAGGTCGAACACTATCAGTCTCTGGAGGCGACTCTTGTCAGCTGTAAAGAGCAGGTATCCCTATAAAGATGATGTTATGAGCCACCTAAGCAAATGGATCACTATAGAAAAAGGTATTAACTACCTTAGAGAACTAGCTGTGCAAGAGATCATTTATAAACACCCTCAGGACATTGTAGATCCTGTAAATCCTGATGAAGTGAAATGCAACCGATCCATGTTCTGGAAGGTTGTGAAGAGTGCTCCACCAACACATGCCCATACATTGTCAATATTAGTCTGGGGAGAAGATGCTATGGCACGACCTAGTGTGGGCGAAATGGCTAACTATATGCGACGGTATGAAGATAGTATTTCTTCCCCACTGCAGGCCCGTGTCTCGGCTGTGGAAAAACTGACTAAGGAGAACAAGGACTCATTTAAACAACTGTCAGACAAACTGTCCAGGATCGAGAATAAACTTGACTCTCTACCTACACAGGCCCACGTTGCAGCCTTTAGGAGGCAACGCCCTCCTACTGGACCGGCTCAAAGGAAACGGAACACGTCACGAGGTATCCTGTGGTTTACCCTGCGTGATTATGGGGAGGACATGAACAGATGGCATGGACAACCTACCAGTACCCTACAGGCACGAGTACGTGAGTTGCAAGCTAACAGAAATACCAGAGAGAATTTTTCTAGGAGGATGGCTGCTCCAGTTACCAATGAGCAGGACCCCAGTCAGGGTAGATGGGCCTCAAATCCTTTTTTTTCCAAGAGTGAATAGGGGAAATGAAGGTCCAATCCCCGTGAGCTGCACGAATCCAATCTTTAATTAGAGGGGCCCTGCCTCTAGCCAGGAGGAGGAGAGGGATAACCGGATTTATTGGACTGTGTGGATTCGATGGCCTGGCACATTAGAACCACAAAAGTATCGAGCCCTGGTAGACACTGGTGCACAGTGCACCCTCATGCCATCGAATCATAAAGGGACAGAATCTGTCAGTATCTCGGGAATAACAGGGGGATCTCAAGAGTTATCTGTATTGGAGGCCGAAGTGAGCCTAACTGAAAATGAATGGAAAAAGAACCCCATTGTGACTGGTCCAGATGCTCCGTGCATCCTTGGCATAGACTACCTTAAGAAAGGGTATTTTAAGGACCCAAAAGGATATAGATGGGCCTTTGGTGTAGCAGCTGTAGAGATTGAGGACATTAAACGGCTGTTTACCTTGCCTGGCCTCTCAGAGGATCCTTCTGTTGTGGGGTTGCTGAAAGTTGAAGAACAACAGGTGCCAATTGCTACTGCCACGGTGCACCGACGACAATATTGCACCAATCGAGACTCCCTGATCCCCATTCATAAACTGATTAGACAATTAGAAAATCAAGGAGCGATTAGCAAGACTCGCTCACCCTTTAATAGTCCTATATGGCCAGTGCAAAAGTCTAATGGAGAATGGAGATTAACTGTGGACTATCGTGGCCTAAATGAAGTTACGCCACCGTTGAGTGCTGCCGTGCCAGACATGCTAGAACTTCAATACGAACTGGAGTCAAAGGCAGCCAAGTGGTATGCCACTATAGACATTGCTAATGCATTTTTCTCTATTCCTTTGGCACCAAAGTGCAGGCCACAGTTTGCTTTTACCTGGAGAGGTATCCAGTACACCTGGAATCGACTGCCCCAGGGGTGGAAACACAGTCCTACTATTTGCCACGGACTGATCCAGACTGCACTAGAAGAGGGTGGAGCTCCAGAACATTTGCAATATATTGATGACATCATTGTATGGGGTGATACAGCAGCAGAAGTTTTTGACAAAGGGGAGAAAATAATTCAAATTCTTCTGCAAGCTGGTTTTGCCATAAAAAGAGGCAAGGTCAAGGGGCCTGCCCGGGAGATCCAGTTTTTAGGGATTAAATGGCAAGATGGGCGTCGCCAGATCCCGATAGAGGTGATCAACAAAATAACAGCTATGTCCCCACCAACTAACAAAAAGGAAACACAAGCCTTCTTAGGCGTTGTGGGTTTCTGGAGAATGCATATTCCAGATTACAGCCAGATTGTACGCCCTCTTTATCAGGTGACCAGAAAGAAAAATGATTTTCAGTGGGGCCCTGAACAACAACAGGCTTTTGAACAGATTAAACAAGAAATTGTGCATGCAGTAGCCCTTGGACCAGTCCGTATGGGACAAGATGTTAAAAATGTGCTCTACACCTCAGCTGGGGACAATGGTCCTACCTGGAGCCTCTGGCAGAAAGTGCCAGGGGAGACTCGAGGTCGACCCCTAGGATTTTGGAGTCGAGGATACAAGGGCTCTGAGGCCAATTACACCCCAACTGAAAAAGAGATACTGGCAGCATATGAAGGAGTTAGAGTTGCCTCAGAGGTAATTGGTACTGAAGCACAACTTCTCCTGGCACCCCGATTACCAGTACTAGGCTGGATGTTCAAGGGTAAGGTTCCCACTACCCATCATGCAACTGATGCTACATGGAGTAAATGGATTGCATTAATTACACAGAGGGCTCGAATAGGAAACCCTAATCGCCCAGGAATCTTAGAAGTGATCATGGACTGGCCAGAAGGCAAAGACTTCGGAATGCCACCAGAAAAGGAGGTGACACGTGCTGAAGAAGCCCCACCGTATAATGAACTACCAGAGGATGAGAAGCAGTATGCCCTGTTCACCGATGGATCCTGCCGTCTTGTAGGAAAGCATCGGAAGTGGAAAGCTGCTGTATGGAGTCCCATACGACGAGTCACAGAAGCCACAGAAGGACAAGGTGAATCAAGTCAATTTGCAGAGGTAAAAGCCATCCAGCTGGCTTTAGACATTGCTGAACGAGAAAAGTGGCCAAGGCTGTATCTTTATACTGACTCATGGATGGTAGCAAATGCCTTGTGGGGGTGGTTAAAGCAGTGGAAGCGAAGCAACTGGTAGCGTAAAGGTAAACCTATTTGGGCTGTTGAACTGTGGCAAGATATTGCTGCTCGGCTAGAGAAACTAGTTGTGAAGGTACGTCATGTAGATGCTCACGTACCTAAAAGTCGGGCAACTGAGGAACATCGAAACAACCAACAAGCAGATCAGGCTGCTAAAGTGTTCCAAATAGATTTGGACTGGGAACATAAAGGTGAACTATTTTTAGCTCGGTGGGCTCATGACACTTCAGGTCATCAAGGGAGAGATGCAACATACAGATGGGCTCGTGACCGAGGGGTGGACTTAACTATGGACTCTATTGCACAGGTTATCCATGATTGTGAAACATGCGCCGCAATTAAGCAAGCCAAATGGTTAAAACCTTTGTGGTATGGGGGGCGGTGGTTGAAATATAAATATGGGGAGGCCTGGCAAATTGACTACATCACACTCCCTCAGACCCGCCAGGGTAAACGTTATGTACTTACCATGGTGGAGGCGACCACCGGATGGCTGGAAACATACTCTGTGCCCCATGCCACTGCCCGGAACACTATCCTGGGCCTCGAAAAGCAAATCTTGTGGCGACACGGCACACCAGAGAGAATTGAGTCGGATAACGGTACTCATTTCAAAAACAGTCTCATAGATAACTGGGCCAAAGAGCATGGCATCGAATATCACATCCCCTATCATGCAGCAGCCTCTGGGAAAGTTGAACGGTATAATGGGCTGTTAAAAACTACCCTAAAAGCAATGGGGGGTGGAACCTTTAAAAACTGGGATAAGCATTTGGCACAAGCTACCTGGCTAGTTAACACCAGAGGATCTATCAACCGAGCTGGCCCTGCTCAGTCAGACCTTTTACATACAATAGAAGGGGATAAAGTCCCTGTGGTGCATGAAAGGAATCTGTTGGGAAAAACTGTCTGGGTTCTTCCTGCTACGGGCAAAGGTAAACCCATTCATGGGATTGCTTTTGCTCAAGGACCTGGATGTACTTGGTGGGTGATGCTGCAGGATGGTGGAGTCCGATCTGTCCCTGAAGGTGATCTGATCTTGGGTGAGAATACTTAATTCTGAACTGCATGATGTTAATTGCTGCATAATACTAACAGTGTTCATAAGTGTCTTTCAGGTTGAAGCAGTGGTGATGAGACCGGAGCTAGCTGCAAGTGGCGTCCAGTAACCTCCTCGAGACTGACATCTTTAACCTGCAACCCGTGGGCACGAACTGTGACAAAGCTCATATCATCTCTCCTACCCTGGGAGACTCCTAGCCAGATGGAAACCCACAATCCTGAACTAAATGAACTTGATGAGCTTTTTTTTTTTGTATAGAGATGAATCATAAACTAATGTTATCTGTATATATTTTAAAATGAAAAGTTAGTGGTGATCTGAGTATGACGTGAATGGTATGGAATAAGGGGTGGAATGTCCTGGTTTGGCCTAAACCAGGACGATTTTCCTTTCAGTGATTTTTACTTTCAGCTAAGTCTCCTCTAAGTAACTGCATTTTCTGAAACTAACTGCATGTTTTTGCAGACAGTGTCTGCTTCCAGGACTGATAACGCTCGAAGTTTGTAGTTATCACTGAGGCACCGGTAGGGATGTTGTGCAGAAAGGCTCTTGCTGTACTTGTTCTTGAGAGAAACCAAGGTCACTGCTGAATTCCTCATTGCTTACGAGTGAAGAGCCGAAGGCGGGTCGCAGCTGCAGAGGGGAGCGGACAGGGCAGGTGACCCAAAATTGACCAACGAGGGTATTCCATCCCATACACGTCATTCTCGGTATAAAGGGGTGGGATCACGAGGGTCTCGCTCTCTTTCTGCTATGGCCGGTGTCCAGGGAGGACTCCGTCTGTTTTCCTGCTGCCCCCGATCCCGATCCGTGCGTTCCGGAATCCAGCTCTCGACCGTCGCTAGGCCCAGGCTCGGCCTTCCCGGAGCCTGCCCTGCAGTGCCGGTGGTGACGTGGCTGACTTCAGGGGAGCTCAATCTTGGTTTTGTATATATATTTGTATATATTTGATTATTTCTATTATTATTATTATACTTTTTTTTCATTATTATAGTTTATTAAAACTGTTTTAATTTTCCAACCCAGAAGTCTCTCTCCCTTTTCCCTTTCCTTTTCCCTCTGGGGGGAGGGGGGGGGGGAATAATAGAGGGCATCTGCCGCAGGTTTAATCGCCAGCCCAGCTTTAAACCATGACAAAAACCACTATGGTATTTGCTGTATTTTAATGATCTTTTTTTCCTTTCTATATTTTTTATTAATAATTAGAATGGCTGAAAAATATCTTTCTTTTCACTGCCGCCTTGGAGTTGATCATGCAGGTCTTACTCAAGAAAAATCTCTCACTAAAATCAATCAAAGTAGACACCAATTCCTTTAGTAATTCTTACTTTTATTGATTGCTCATGACTAAGTTTAGTACATGTCATTACTGGAAAAAAATACAGACAAAACCCCAATAAGAAAAACACTTTCATCTTATTGGACAGTAGAAAATTTGCCTCAAAGACAATAAAAGATCAGCACAGTGTGAATATTCTTGGTTTTATTCTTGTCTGCAGTGGAAAGCATGACTGAACTTCACTACAGATGGTGGTATTTAAATTGTCCTTTTCCATTTTATTTATCTTTTTGTCTTTCTATTTAGCAGAACTTCAGTGTTTCCTGATGTGTAGCTTCAGTGACTAGCTATGAATGTAGAAACAATTAGTGTTTCTGAGGTAAAAATGATGGACCTTCTAAGTAGATGAACTTCTGCTAAGGACACACAAGTTTCTCTTTGCTTAAATTGCATCTGAGTTTGACCCCAAGACTTTTCATCCATAAGCAACTGCCACTGCTGCTGCTATGCTCTCATTTGTTCCACAGGCTGTTACAACTCCCCATCCTAACAAAGAAGAGCTATGTGTGAGGTAGGTCTTAAGACATGAAACCGCAATTCAAAGGCATTCTAAGTATGAATCCCATGGCACTATGGAAGCACTTAAAAGCCTTTATTCTAGAGAAGGGGAAAGGGTAGGATGAAAGAGACAAGAAAGTGTAATATTATTGTGCCTTTCTTTAAACCAAGATCTAAACAAAACATACTTGCTTCTCCCAAGAGGCTTAATTCTCCTATAGTTGGGCAAACTAATGGTTATGTAAGTCAGCGAGGACAGGAAGGAGTACCAGAGCACACTTGTCAGGGAAGTCTATACAATGGTATTTGTATTCCTGGAGCTAATATCCAGTAAAAAGTGAAAAAATAACACATGACAAACATTTATTTATTGTGCTGTTTCTAGAGTTAATGCATAAATCATTCAGCACGGCACATCAATAAGAAATAGAAATCATTAAGGTGTGATTGTAATCAGACAGGGAACTGTGAAAACACTATGTAGTACTTCACACTGTCTTGATCTCTATGGTATCCCTATGAAATTTAGTTCTGTTTGAAGATTCTAACTGCTAAGCCTGTATCCTAATTTGGAATTTCACCTTTGTTACTTTTATTTCATTCACAACCTGCACAAGGTTGGTAGCGGGGTGGAAGATGTGCTAAGAAAGTACCCACTTCCTCTTCCACATACATCTTGGTCTGAAGCGCTGCCCTTAGAAAAAATGTTTCTTGTCATGTAAATTGTGATGCAACTACACAAAGACTTTGTTTTGTCACTTAGTACAGAAAATAGTTAATTTAATCTAGTTTTCAAGCACAATATAAACATTAAATAAGAACTGGTGGAAGCCAAACACACACAGGAGTAGGGAATATAATGAAAAATATACCACATTTACACAGTGATTTTTATGACTTTTAAGCTAATTCAACTTCTGGCTCACACATAGGTTTGTCAGAACTAAGACAAAGGTACATGGGCCACAAAGTTTGGAAAGGTTAAGAGTCAGGTGTTCTCTGCCTTTTTTGTTTAATCTAATTGCAATGTACTGCAATGTAAGTGACCTCAAAGTCCTGTGAAAAGGTCCCTCACAGCAGATGGAGACAAAAGGGGTACAAGTTATGAACAGAGATGTCAATCACAAATGGCCGAGAATCTTTGTCATGGAACTTGACTGAATGGGAAATATCCATGGTAACTGTTGGACAGCTGAATGCAGATGCAATTACAGTTCTTCTTTCTGGAGCTGTACTGGGTGCAGGTGCCCAGGTGCTGGCAGCAGGGTCTGCAGGGTGTCCTCTGTGAGGAGAGGCTGGGGCTGCCCTGTGCCAGACACAGCCAGATTCAGCTGGCTCCTACCAACCCACGGCAGGGCACAGCTGAGCACCCCAGCCAAGATGGTGTCACCTCTGGGAATGCATGTGTAAGAAAGGACAGAAAACGTCACAGGGAGAGAGCGGGGGTGGGGGGAAGAGCAAAAAAGAGTGAGAACAACAGAGGGAACACCAAGGTGATGAAAGGAGGAAGAGGAACAACAACTCAGTGGGGGAGTGCACTGGAGCAAAGGGAGGGAGAAGGATGGAGATGTAGAAACTGCTGCCTCCTGAGTACAATGTCCCTTGTGCTGCTGGTTGCCTCATGAGGGGACTAAGTGTGACCTGTAGTGATATAAAAGGGGGGACAAGAGGTACCTGGAGTGATGAAGAGTCTGGGAAAGGGAGAGGAAAGGTGCTTCCCTCAAGTTTGTAAGTTTGTTTCTTTTTTCTTGGTTTCCCAATACCCGAATCAGTAATTAAACATTTATATTAATTGACAATAAATTAAGTTAATTTCCCAAAGTCAAGTCTTTTCTGTCCATGACAGTAACTGGTACTTGTCTCTTGTCTTTACTTCCTGTCTTTATGTCAAGCCACAAGCTTTCTCATTCCTGTTTTTCCTATTTCCTCCCTCGCCTCACAGAAGAGGGGGAGTAAGCAAGCAGCTGGGTGGGAGTTTGGCTTTTAGCCAAGGCTTACCCACCACAGGCACAAACTTAGTATCTGTGTATAGTATAGACATGTAGCAACGCCAAGAAAATAAACTAATATGAGTGTAAATATTGGTATATATCTACATGTGTTTATATATACTCTATATATAGTTAAAGAAAAATTGGAATGTAAAACCCAGGCTATGTTCCTTAAATCACTAGAACAGTTTTAGAAACACTACTACAAACAGGAATAATTTATTTGTCTTTTATTAGAACCAATAGAGGAAAGCACTAACAAATATAGTATCTAAGAAACAGGATTTTTTTTTTTTTTTTTTTTTTACAGATAGTGTAGGTTAGTTGGTCTAGGTTCATGGTATTAAAGATCACATGAGCAATATCACTTCACTTCTTTGATGATATCTTCTCAGCAAATATTACTTTAGTTTGGATAATTCAAATGTTTGCTTTTTTTCCTGCTAGAAAGATGATATCTTTTATTCCTGAGCCAATATATATAACTGAACAAATTCAGAAAAGTTATCACTTGTTCAATTTAAATTGAATTTATGTTGATTGTGGATGTACTTAAGTCCAAAGTTTGGCACAGTTCTAGCTGTAAGTGTACTTGCTAGTAAAACAAAAAAAAGATAAACTGTGAAGCAGTTTTAAAAACAAATGAGAGCTTTACTTTGTCTCATTGCATTTATTCTCATAAGGATATACACATTATAGAAAAAACTCTTCTGCAGAACATTGAAATACTTTTTGACTACACATGTTTTTAATTCTGGAATGTAAGTAAAATATTTCTTAATTCTTTCTTTTTGACAGAACCAAAAAAAATATTTCTGTTGCTAGAGGAAACTACTGTGTATTAGAGGAAAAAGAAATCTTCCAAAATATTATACATGTATTTACTAATCAGACTTCCTTTTTCAATTTAAGTCCTTAATTGCATAAATATGCCTCAATAAATCTTTGCTTTAAGGTCATAGGAAACAGGATTAAATGACTCTTCTCAGAAATCATTTGACAATTTGAACATGCTGAATTAACAAAAGATTATTCAAAGCTTTTTCTGAGATATGTAAAATATCCCATTCTGAATCATTTTAATCTTACCCGTTTCATGCATGGTATTGTTAAGTCACAGAGCATATAGAAAAGACAAATTTGAAAGACTTTACAATGTTTGTATTGTAGTTTAAAAAAATCTTCCCACATACTAAACCCATGAAGTAAAGTTTGTATTGTAACTCCAAGTTAATAAATGGAAAAATCCATCCCCATTCAATTAATACTCAAAAAGCAAGAACCAGAAATGCCACACGCTTCATGCATCCTCCCAATATGAAATAAAAACTTTACCTAGGATGAGAGCTGTCTTTCCCTTAAGTGAAAAATTTAAGTTCCACAAAGAAAATAAAAGTATTAGAAAAAGTTTAGTTAGTTAAAAACTACTCTATAGTCAACCTATGACTGTATGAACATCAGTGCCATAAAACTATTTGACATGTCTCTATGATAAGGGAAAAGAGAAGGAGAAAAATAGTGAATACAAGTGTAACAACCGAAATCTGTTCTCACTTTTAAAATCTTTACTTTATTCTCCATATAGACTATATCAGTGTCTGTTCTCTAGATTTATAAAATACTGTTATCTTACATACTAATGAAAAAAAGATTCATGTAATTAGATATTCACATGGCCCTGTCACTATACAACACCAAAGAAGAAGCATAGTTTGACTTTTGAGTACAAGACCTCAGTTTGCACTACTATGTGATAAAAAGCCTGACCTATCTGTAATAATCTTTGAGTATATTTTGATAAGAAAACACAAATACAAGGAAAAAATGAAAAAAGCATTCTGAAATAAAAATTGAGCAATTGTGCAGAAAAATTCAATTGTTTTCTGGAAAGTTTCTAGGAAGCTTGACATTTCCACTGAGTTAAAGTGCCTCCTTACTTTGGAAATGACAGTGCTGCCTGAACAGATGAAGAGCCATCTACCATCTGCCATTTTCAAGTTCATGTTTCAAGAAATGTAAAATGTAGTCCCTCCAAATGATGTGTGTGCTTTGATGTAAGATATTACAATGATTAAGCATCACATTCAACCTTTACATTTGCAAACATATCAGGAAACCTATGCATTAGATGAAAACATGTAGCCCTTATTGACTCTTGATTAAGATCACATGCAAAGTATTCCAGGTTCTTTGAGTGGATTATGGATACGGCTAGCTCATCTCAAAATTTGTCTTGTGCCTACTATAACATTCTGGATTTGGAAACAAGCCCTATGAATGGTTCTCTTACAACAAAACAGGAAGACAAAAAGCATGAAAGTATTTTTTTTTTTACCATTTAAAAGGGAATAAATTACTCCCTTACATTAGCAGAGACAATGAAAAGACTGAAGACAAGTTTTCCCATTCTCTGCTCACAATATATCGTACCACTCATGGAAATACTGAAGTTATTGAGGACATACCCTGCTCTAGCTTTCTAAAAATTAGTGATGACTAGTCTTTGTTAGGGAATTAAATCTAGATAATGTTGAAGGCAACTCACACAATCCAGTGACTGTCAAAAACATGTAAGCTGTTAAACTCTGCTAAGTGGAGAGAGAATAATATGGAGTAATATTATAATACGGTCATGTTCATTGGTGTTATTTCATTCCCTGAATACTAAATAAAGTTATATTTTTCAAATTTGTGAGTAATGACCAGGAAAGGAGAAGAAAAGCACTAGAAAAATAAAAGAGAGGATTAAGCTAGGAAACTATATGTGAAATGTAAGTTAGCTTATATAGGCATTTGACAAAATCTTCCTAGAGAGACATAGGATCGTATGAACCATTATTGATATCTGTTCATCCTTTACCCAAGAACAAAACAATTTTTGTGGCATTGGAGACCTCCATACTGACAGAAGAGAAAGGGATAATCCAAATAACTAGAATAATGTTCCATTTAGTCCTATTAATTTATATTTTCTGAATATTTAAAGTTTTATTCTTTTCTATACTATACAAAACAAGTGCTGTTTCCCTTAGTTCATAAAAATATTATTAGCACAATTATAACATGTAATATAAAGGTAGTATCATAGTGATAATGATGATGTTGTAAAGTTAATTTTATATCAATTAAAGTTAAGAAAATATTCATTAATATATTCATTTTTCTGTTTGGAGATTTTACTCATTTGTTCATTCATTCAGTTTGGTTTGAATACTTGTAGTCTCACTTTGAATATATGAAGAAAAGCTGGACATTTTATCATCTTTTTCTTGCATAAACGAAAGTGGAGATGGTGAGACCCAGAGAGATGTTTTGTGTAAATATTTTTCCACAGTTTATAACAGGGAATAGTAGTTTGGTTTTTGGTTGTTAAAAACAATCAAGTTATTGCTTTAGGTTATTAACTCTGAAGGTGTGCATTATTTAGTCACTACAACAGCAATTACGCTTGTTATGTGAATATTTCTTTTTTCTAAGAGGTGAAACAAATTCAATGGAATAAATAAACATGTGAAGTACTGAAAGCAGAAGTCACACAAAATTCATATGCAAACGTAATTTATTTTAGATATGGGAGAGTAGATGTGATCATAAAGACTGTTGAAGAAATGGCCTGTTTGGAAAGGTGACAAAGGCCAGAGAAATATTAGACAAATGTTATTAATATTTAATCTTGGTTCTTTGAGTCACTTCACCAGAGCTCATGTGACTGTAGATTGAATTGTGTTTGTTAATTAAAAAAAACACCAAATAGTTACAAATATACCAACTTCTGTTGAGCAATTCTTCAGCCAAGAGTGGAGATTTACTTCTAAACCTGGTTTGGAGGCTTTGATTCTCACAGCAAGAAGCGTCAGCAGGAGGAAAGGCCTGCTTGGAGAAGTGTGCTTAAAGACACAGAAATTATTTCCCTGAAATGAGGCTGGCTTATTACAGAATCACAGAATGGTTAGGGTTGAAAGCGACCTCTGGAGATCATCTAGTCCAACTCCCTGCCAAAGTGGGTTCCCCTAGAACATGTTGCACACGGTCATGTCCAGGAGGGTTTTGAATATCTCCAGAGAAGAAGACTCCACAACCTCCCTGGGCAGACTTGTTCCAGTGCTCTGTCACCCTCAAAGTAAAGAAGTTTTTCCTCATATTCAGGTGGAACTTTCTGTGTTTCAGTTTGTGCCCATTGCCCCTTGTCTTGTGACTGGGTACCACTGAGAAGGGTCTGGCCTCATCCTCTTGACACCTGCCCCTAAGGTATTTGTAAGTATTGATAAGATCCCCCCTCAGTCTTCTCTTCTCCAGGCTAAACAGACCCAGCTCCCTCAGCCTCTCATGAGAGAGATGCTCCAGTCCTCTAATCATCTTTGCAGCCCTACCTTTAGTTCCTTATCTTTCTTGAACTGAGGGGCCCAGAACTGAACACAGTACTCCAGGTGTGGCCTCACCAGGGCAATGTAGAAGGGGAGGATAACTTCCCTCAACCTGCTGGCCACTCCCTTCCTAAAACACCCCAGGATACCACCGGCCTTCTTGGCCACAAAGGCATATCGCTGGCTCATGGTTAGCTTGTTGTCCACCACAACTCCTAGGTCTTTCACTGCAGAGCTGCTTTCCATCAGGTCAACCCCCAGCCTGTACTGGTGCATTTTTTACCCACACGATTCAAATCTAGTACAGACCAAATAAAAATCGTGGTTTTGGCCCAGGATGCAGGTAGACTCAGAGACCATCCATCAGGCCTGGCTTGATCTCTGCCTGGATGAGTTTGCTTAAACATTTTCCAAGTAAGGTCAGAGCTGTTAGCTGAAACCACCATCCAGTGATAGGTAATTTCTCTGATGCTGCCCTAAATTTGGTCACTGCTCCTTCTGCTACAGCTGACAGATGAAGAAATTGTTTATTTCTTACATCATGCTCGCTTGCTACTGCTTCCTAGTACTGAGTTTCTTAACTACTATCCAGGTTGCAATTAAGAAGTTCAAGCTCTGGGGAGAGGATTGGCTTCCCTCTTACTCCTGCTGCTTGAGGATGCAACAAGAAAGCTCAGAGTGCAAGATATGATATCTCCTTGTAAACTACCTCAACTCTGCTGAGCCTGAGCATGCATATGTGTAGTTACTCTAGAAACTAAGGGACAACTTTGATGGGATTACCTGTTATTCTCCAGTAACTTGCTCAGTTATCGAAACTATTTATAATATTCCTTAGTTTCTTATCTGCAAAATGCAGTAAACAGTATTTATTTACCTCGTTGAAGTCCTGTGAAGATAAAACACTGAAAACTTGCTGGGTAGTCTAGATAAGTTTCAAATCAGAATCTGTGACACAATCTAAGATAGCTAAACTTTTTCCTAGAAAATCTACTGCTGCGCTGGGATGACAATCCCAACTTCAAGAAAAACTGCATTTACCAGTATTCTTTTTGTTGTATCTACATTAGTAAGTAAAACAGGTCAGCAACTATTTGCCTGAGAAGCCCCTGTGACATAGCACACCTATACCTCTATACTCCCATGAGCAGTGTAGACATGTCCAGGTTGATTCCTGGAAGCTGTTAGCAGCTTATATTAATATTCATACTTGGCACAGATTGTCTGGACTGAGCTGATTGACCTGCATCAAAGCTATGCCAGGTACCACCTTAACAATTGAACAGTACGATCAATTCCATTTCAGCCGTTAAGCCTATATCCTGGACCTGTTCAGTTTATTTGTATAGATGTAATCTCTCTGTACATTTTATTCACCTCTTCTAGTTCACTAGAAGATGCCTTAGCATTTCATATCATGTAGGAGTCTAACTGCAGCTGTCTAGAACTGCTTTTTGACAAGATAAAAAGAAAATGTGGGTGAAAACTACAGAATTTCATGGAAACATGCAATCTTCATGGCAGACAGATAGAAGAGTTTGTAGATAAAAATGAGAGCATAACCCTCTGCAACCGATATTAGATTGTGGCATTTACCCAAGAAATGGATAGCCAGTATCAAATCTCGCTGCTTAATATTACATTAAAAGTAGTTACCCCCTTAATACAGGCATTTACTGTTTACCTTCTGTTTGCTTTACAATGCAAATAAATTGCAAAAGTTCTTCATTTTATTCAAGAAAAAAAATAAGTGCAAAATCTCAAAAACGCTTCTAGGATGAATTTTTTTCTGACTTAGTAGGTTAGTGAGTGTATTCTAAAAACATCATTAGATATTGCATGTTAACTTGTAAGAGCAAATATACCTTCATTAAGGACATTTCTTGGGAACAGTTAGTCTGTAACCATCCTTTAATCTAGAATGCTGAGTGATCTGAGCCTGGATAGCAATGAAATAGAAAGGAGAAACAATTATAATTGAAAAATAGCATTTATGCAAAAAAATAGAGGAAAAATACCCTCAGAGGACAAAATGTAGTCAGAATATTTCAATTTAGACAGGAAACTATATAAAGGTTAAGAAAAAAAGAAGAAAAGATAAAAGAATCCAAATATTTAAATACTGAGGTTATTGTAAATCAGTTTCTGAAGAAAACATGAGAATATGAAGTCCTTTAAGTTTACACGCAAGATACAGAAGTATAGATATTAATATGGCACAGAGAGATAGATAAATGCTTGGAGAATATTATCAAGTCACAGGACAGTGGAGATAAAAAAAAATCATTTTGCCTAAGGTAAGAGAGACCATTCATCCAAATCCATGACTAACACATAAAATTTTCATGAAAACACAATGTGGACTCAATGAAAAAAGAAAAACTTCTAATGTTTAATTAATTAAACTCTTGTGGCACTGTAATTTGTAATGAGAGTTGAGGCAGATAATCTTAATTTTCCAAGGGTCTGAGATGATCAGAATCAAAAGCAAACATGCAAGTTTCAAGTAATTTTCTTTTAATAGCTACTTGTTTTAAAATATGAAGGTAGAGTCTCGCATAGGTTTTTGCAAGATCTCTGACAATAGTAAACCCCAGTAAATTCTGAAGTACTTCAGAAGGTTTTTTTTTTGTGTGTGTGGTTTTCAGCTCTTCAAAAAATAAGCCTTTTCTGACCTGAAAGCTCTCAGAAATCTTCCCTGTAATAAACTAGTCAGTTTTTGGGGAGCCCCTGGCAGCAGAATGTGGCTAAAAGAGGTCATCTTCGGAATATGAAAATTGCCAAAATTTAAAATCAATTTGAGCAGCAAGAAAGTCTTAAAAAAATCCCTTAACTTATGAAATCTTTGAACAGAAGTTCCTCTCCCTTTCACAGTAACCCACTCATCCTCTTGAGGATAAGGAATATTCGCATAGCAATGAGGTAGATATAGTTTCCCCAAGGCATTCTCAGTGACAATATTCTTCATGCAATGTGAATTTTCAGAAAAGTGCTCAGTCAGGAAAGGATTGTCTCATATTTATACACCTGATAATTTTTAGAAATACAACAGTATCTGGAAACGAATATTGAAAATCCACATAAATGGCAGAAGAAAAAGCATAAATATAATTTAAAAGCATAAATATAAATATAACTCCTACTGCCAAGTTAAATATCTGAGACCTGCACAATGAAGTTTTTAAAGAGTACCCAAGTAATGAAAAAGTAAAATAAACGACCCTTGCTCTCTTATTACCAAAATGATCTAAATATGCCAGCAGGGAAAAAAAAAATGCTCTAGTATAAAACAGATTTTCCTGATAAAAGAAAAAGGATTGAAAATGATATATTTCTTATTTTCATGTTCTCTTATTATGCTTTTGTGAGGTAGTCTCATAGAACAACAACAACAAAAACAAAACAGAAAAAAAGAACAGAATCCTAAAACCCAACTTAATACCAAATGTACTTAATACTTGTCACCTGTGGAAACCTGAGGTGGATAAGCAGCATAGATTAGTTGAAGAGAGGAGGGGTTAAAGTTGGAGAGGCATGATCACTGCATAGGGCTATATAAGAGGTCAAGAGAGAACCTAGGAGAGAGAAAAAGGTATCAGATTATTAATTTGCATTGTTTCAATATCAGGCTAATTTAATTTGCTGAATTCTGATTTATAGTACTCTATAAAAGAGAAGAATTAGAACTTCTGTCTTTTGATCTACAGTGCTCTTATTCACTGAAAAATAGTTCCCTCAATCTTTACTTCTGTGAAGCAGAACTCCAAGTCTTTGTTCTGTCCTTCCTGCAACAAACTTTGACAGAATATCATTCAGCTGAGCTCTCCTGGCTTGACTGTATCAACAGGACTTGGAAAAAAAGGTTATCCATCTCTTCCTGGAGTTAGTTAAGATGCATTTGGTCCTCTTTTTTTTTCTCACTTTAGCCTGACATACAACAGAAACAGATTCTTTAAAGTCAACTAAGATTCACTGCTGTAGAGTGGCTTATGAGAAGTCTGAATCTAGCATATGATCGCAAAAGGGAAAAAAAATTAAGAATTCCCACTTCTGATGAACACTTACAAGCCATAAAGGTGAAATTTACCGTACAGAATATTTGAAAGATTTAAGTAACTGGAAAACATATCTTGATACACTGGAGGAAATCGCTAATCTCCATACAGGTGTTAAAGCTACAAAAAGTGAAAAATCCTAGTAGGAAATGATATTTGCATTTTAAGAAGAAATTATTAATTTTGATCTCAGCTACCTGCTTTCTCCTATGTGTCAGCCTAATCACTTCTACTGACACCCAAATTATTGTGCATCAAAACCATAAATATAAAAACCTTCTTCAAATGTATCGGAAGTGTTCAGCCAGGAAGCCCGTGGGATATTAAGACATTCAGGGCAAAATCAAGAGTAATCAAAAAGATAAACCCATAATAATTAAATGTATTCTTTGCCTCTCTGTTAATTGTGGGAGAAACTGAGGAAGCTCCCATACTTGTAAATTTTACAGGGAACTTAGAGGAGGTGTGGAAATAAAACGCTTCTGAAAGTGAAATGTTAAAATAGAAGTTAGAAAGAAAATTTGTAAAATTAAAAACAAATCACCAGGGCCAGATAATATATGCCCATGAATTCCAAAGGAGTAAATCCTTTCTCTTAACTGTAGTGAGTGATATCTTACTTAAATTGGCCTTTCAGATTTGGACCATGGCAAATATAATACCTCTCCAAATTGAACATAAGACCTTACCTCATAGTAAATTGTCATCCCCACTTTACAAGTGTCTGGTGGGAGAAATAAAGCATGGATAAAGCATCTGCATTTTGGAGCTAGAGTAGTGCCTTGTGACAGTAGATGACTGCACAAAAATTGAAGAAAATTTTGTCTGCCACAAAAGTTTTCAGTTTACAGATTGAAGGAAAAGAAAAAAGAAGAAAACATAAAAAAGGAAAATGTAGCATGGATTATCCATGAAATGGGAAAAACCCAAATAAGAATTTTCCACTAAAATAAAAAATAAAAATAAAATCAATGGAGTGTTTGATAGAATAACATATCATAGAATCATAAAATCATAGAATATCTTGAGTTGGAAAGGACCCATAAGGAACATTGAATCCAACTCCCTGCTCCTTGCAGGACTACCTAACACTAAACCATATGACTGAAAGCATCATTCAAATGCTCCTTGAACTCTGACATGTGGAAAATATTTCTTAAAATGACAAAGACAACATATAATTGTTAATCACAGAATCACAGAATATTAGGGATTGGAAGGGACCTCGAAAGATCATCTAGTCCAATCCCCCTGCCGGAGCAGGATTACCTAGACCATATCACACAGGAATGCGGCCAGGTGGGTTTTGAATGTCTCCAGAGAAGGAGACTCCACAACCTCTCTGGGCAGCCTGTTCCAGTGTTCGGTCACCCTCACCGTAAAGAAGTTTTTCCTCATATTTATGTGGAACCTCCTGTGTTCCAGCTTGCACCCATTGCCCCTTGTCCTGTCAAGGGATGTCACTGAGAAGAGCCTGGCTCCATCCTCATGACACTTGCTATTTACATATTTATAAACATTAATGACGTCACCCCTCAGTCTCCTCTTCTCCAGGCTAAAGAGACCCAGCTCCCTCAGCCTCTCCTCAGAAGGGAGATGTTCCACTCCCTTAATCATCTTTGTGGCTCTGCGCTGGACTCTCTCTAGCAGTTCCCTGTCCTTCTTGAACTGAGGGGCCCAGAACTGGACACAATATTCCAGATGCGGCCTCACCAGGGCAGAATAGAGGGGGAGGAGAACCTTTCTTGACCTACTAACCACTCCCCTTCTAATACACCCCAGGATGCCATTGGCCTTCTTGGCCACAAGGACACATTGCTGGCTCATGGTCATCCTGCTGTCCACTAGGACCCCCAGGTCCCTTTCCCCTATGCTGCTCTCCAACAGGTCTGTCCCCAACTTGTACTCATACATGGGGTTGTTCTTGCCCAGATGCAGGACTCTACACTTGCCCTTGTTATATTTCATTAAATTTCTCCCCGCCCAACTCTCCAGCCTGTCTAGGTCTCTCTGAATGGCTGCCAGTTAAGAGCTGCCTAAAAGAAGAAAATAAAAAGCAGTATTCACAGGAAAAGTTTTAGGCAGAGGGAGAAGCCTCTGAGAATTCAAAACTCATCTCAGCTGATGTTCTCCCATCACTAACCTCTCCCCCTTCATCCTTAACCTCTCCCCCTTCATCCTTAGTTGTCTTAGTCAATTGTAAAATTGGGAGATACTGTCAAATTACACACAGTTTTATTCAGGTATTTGCTGATTACCCATAACTCTTTTTTTTTTGATTGACTGAATCAATTTAGGTAATCATTCTACTCTGTAAATGTCATTAAGACCTTCAACTCAAAATAAGTTTTAAATGTCGGAAATAACGGCTGAAAGAGGCAAATACTAAGTTAGTTTCAAGAGTTGTGAAAGAATTGTCAAGCTTCTCACACACTCCTCTGAAAACCTAAAGATAAAATAACCTTTAGACAAAGTTACTTATGAAAGAGTCCTTGTTATAATAATTACAGGCAGATTTTCTTTCACTCTCCACGCCATTTCTTTTATAGTAACATTTCTTAGAATGAATAGCTGTGAAGTAAGTCAAAGAGTCAGGAAAGTGTCCAAAGCTATTGTAAATGGAAATTCAATGTAAAGAGAATTCAGAGAGTGTACAGGAAAAAAGAAATCAGATGATGATAAGCATAGAATAATAATAGAATCATGTGCACTGTGTAAACAATTTTGACTATTTTGCTGTGTAATAGATATACAGCTGCATATACATTGCTGTCATCTAAAAAATTTGCAAAGACACATTTGTGAAGGATATCACACAGTCCATACTATATGTTCATGTTAAAATTTCAGTATACAGTTCAATTTTTTCTAGCATGATAATAATGATTTAATGTACAAACTGCTATCAGCTATACTTTAACTTTCCACACACATAACTCCTGTTGCCTGATAGATAAACAGGCTTGCATTAATATCTAATGTGGAAATAAACCTTGCTAAATTTTGAGTACATAAGAGGTATATTGAACTATTTTAAAGATACTGATGTAATTCTCTGAAGATCCTCATAAGCCGACTTTCGAAAAGTATTTTTTTTGCAAAAACTAATAAAATCTGTAAAGTATGAAATTATAAATTTTCTTTTACATAAATAAATTTAAAATTATGGCACAAAATGTTGGGATGTGTACTTTCTATCACAGTAACATACAGTATTCTGTGTACCACTTTCCCTGTGCCCTTTTTAAACCTGAGTGGACTTTCTGAAGTATCATAACTTGTTATGTGTATTTAAAAGTTAAATATACCATTGTCTAACTTGTCATACTTAACTACTAACAGGAATTGCAGCTTCCAGGTAAATTTTTACTATGTTTGCAATTTTCAGTTACTTCTAACATTGATTTTTTTTTTTTTTTAAATCAACATAAATAATAAATCTTCACTCTTCCAAGCGTTCTTTACTGAGGAAATTTGCTAGGAGATTTTGTATGGACTAAGACATTAGTTCTTTATATAAATTTCTTTGTCCCAACAGAGATTTTACCATTGAATTAATTATCGTTGTGATAACCTTAAAAATAAAATAGTTTGCAATTTTCCTAATGTTTTCCAATGGCTGGGTATGATGAGCCTTATAAACAGTGCAAAGGAGTTGATGCCCTTACATGAATATTCAAAATTGAAATATATCACATGATGATGTGAAACATATTGAAATATTATTTCTCTTTCTCTGTGTTTTCTACCTTGCTACTTTTGTTTGCTGAGTTTTATTGTTAATGGACCAGGCTAATTTTAGGTGCTAGCAGACAGTACTAAAACCTTTGGACTCGGATAAGACAGTTCATCCAAATTAGGTAGTTTGCACCAACAAGCAATAGTTTATCCTAAAGTCCTTACATAATTCTGGAAGAGCTCTAGAAAGTTTTTCTTTGGGCATCTACAGCACACTGAAGCTCTGCTGCTTCTTTCACAGCATTCTTTCAACATTCTAGTATTCTCTCTTTTCTCACATTTCCTTTCCTTGGCCACCACTTAGTTGTCCCATATCTCTTACAATGCAGACAAAATGAGACTCTTAACATGTGGAGTAATGCTGGGATATATGGGCATGACCAAAAGAGAGATTATGGTTATTTCCCCCCAGAGAAGTGAGATAAGAAATTAACTAAAGTGATCTTTATGTTTTCCTTTTTGTTCATAGTGTTAGAAAATCTTCAGACTTCGGAAGAAATATTCTCTTTCTATTGACAATCATTAACAAAGATCCCTGGAGAAGGCTCTTCTAAATGAAAAAATTGCCTTTACATGGAAAGAAGGTGGGTTTGTTTTTTTTGGTTGCGGCGGGCGGCAAGGAAGGCACAGACTCTGAGATCGAGGATGCAAGGGCCTGAAGCCGAAAGGCCTAAGGCTTTTTATTGTTATGCTACTACTCTATTTAACTGCTACAATGCAGGAGCCAGACTAGGCAGTTCAAGATAACATCAACATTCACACGCTAAGCACTCATCACTCATCCTGGGAAGAGCCCACAGTGTCCTGGGCTCAAAACATCAACAACCATTCCTGTTTTCAGCTCTGTGTTCAGAACTGACCTTCAACACATGTTTACTTGTTACATGCCTCAAAGAGCCCTGTGAACTGGTCTCGGCTCCTTTATCTCAGAAGCAAGCAAAAACTATTCTCAGTGCAGTGTTCCCAAGCAAATCTTATGCTCCCCAAGTAAAGCACAGCTCTTTGCAGGCTGAGGGTCTTCCACATTTGGTGTTTTTTTTTTTTTTATTGATACAAAAAACGGAGATCTCCAAACCCCCTTGCTTTCTAACTTTCCTCACCGAAGTGGGAAGCTAGGTGCGGCTGGGTAAGGAGTCCGAAAGAAAACTCAATAACACCAGAGTGTGTTATTAAGCAGGCATTCTTTATTGCAGCGCTGGGCAGCACTGGGGATTATCCACCATGAGTGCTCCACCGGTTTGGCAAATTTTCAGAGAATATATACCATAACGTTATACATAGTCATAGGACTTCCGAGAAGTCATTTACATAGCCATGAGATATGCAAATGTCCGTTCGCATGCGCAGTTGTTTTCCCTGGTGGTCGTTGGGGGTCTTCAGATGAAGGCCGGTAGTCTTCCTCACTGTGTTCGCTGATTGACCCCTGCTTCTGTGCAAACTCAGTCTGAGGATCACGTAGGCCACATCCTTCGGGTAGCTGTTGCAATTCCCTTATCTCATGCATTGCCCATCCTATGGCCCAGCCATCTGAAGTGAGACCATCCTGGAGTCTCCTTATCTTACAGCCATTACCACTCTTCAAATTGTAAAAGCTTCCCTTTGTTTTGTATATCTATGTTAATCAAGTGTCTAAGGTATTTTCAACATCCCTTGCTCTGGGGACCCCAACTGTTTCATTCCCCCCCTTTACTTGTTACTTGTAAATTCTTTTACAAAGGTTCCACGTTTTCATAGTTCATTACCTTAGGTAGGATCCAAATTTCCATAGCTAATTTCTTCAATTTATACCATAAAAGGCAATTTAAAGCTGTTAGTATAATGGCAAACACTAACAATATCAGAGGTGGTGTCAAAACAGAAACACAATATAATCATTAACAGTCTCGAGTTAACTTTACAGGATGTGGGTTCTGTGAGCTGGGATTTCCATGGTCCTTCGGGTGCCTTCTTGATTCTCAAGTAGTGGATCCAGGCAATGTGCTTCTCAAGCTTGACCGCAAAACTTGAAAAGGACTGCTCCATTTCTCTTCGAGAGGGTTACCTGAAATATTTTTAACGTAAACCCAAGTTCCCAGGTTTAAACAAATGCACTGGTGACCATAAACCATTCATAGGTTTCCTTTAAACTGCTCAGCAAAGTATATGGGTTTTCCACTACCGGATACAAACCCTTAACTATCTAATTTATTGCTCGCAAATCCTGCACCCATCGATAAGTTTTGCCATCAGGATTTTTAACAGGTAAAATAGGTGTGTTATACTCTGAAGAGAGAACGACATTAAGGCATAACATAGATCAGATGCTGCCACTCAGACCGCTTTATTGAACGAGAGGGCAGAGAGAAAACAAAGCAATAGGAAAGGTAGGAAGTGAGAGGAGAAAACTAAGCAGGAGAGCGGAGGGAGCAGCAGGGTTAGTCACCACCACAGATCCAAGCGCTGTGCCGTCGGTCCTCTTTCCTCGGTGCGGGGGGGTGTACAGACGAAGAAGCAGAAGTAGGCACCGCCCGGAGGAGAAGGCAGGCGGCGGCAGGGGCAGGCAGCAGCAGCAGCAGCAGCAGCGGGGGGGAAGCAGGGAGGCTGTAAGGATCCTGCGGCTAGTCCATGGAGTCGTGTCATGTGTCTCCATGTAGGTCTCCTCCAACTGGATAGTGTGTCCACAGGCCTCGGTAACAGAGCTTGTCGCTGGCAGATAGAACATGCGCACTTATCCCAAAATAACTAAACGCACCTGCTGTCTGCCCCAAAGAGTCCATTTTATGGTCCTCCACACCACCCCGTGGCTCAAAGTTTGTTATGTTGTCCCAGATCGCCTGTCTTCGGGATCCCGTGGTGGTGGGAGAAGAAAAGGATAGTAAAGTAGGAAAAGAGCATTTGAACTTTTTTACAATCAGTTGGCTATAATTCCTAAAATGCAAACAATCAACAGATTCAAACAATTTGTACAACGGATGGCTTCGGTTGGTGTATTCGATGCCACCCGGTGATGAGGTAGGTACGAGTTGTACAGTATTAACGGTGACAATACACAATAAGGACAACAACATTACACAACCACATAACAGTGTTAAAACAGAATGTGCTTAATTCACTGGGCACTTGGCAGTCATGAAAAGAATACTACACGAAGGCAATGCCTCTTTGTTTCATCGTTTAACAACTTCAATATGTCAATCGACAATTTGTCAGACAGAAATAAATTCAAACAAAATTAGTCTTCAGACCTTAGTTTAAAATACTGCTTATTGCTTTTTCAAACAGAAAGGTGTAGGCAAACATTACTTTATCTCTCTCATGAAAGTTATATTGAAAAATGTGGCAGCCCTCATATGGAAATTTGTATTTTAACAATAAAGCAAACTTAAAATATTGTTCCACAGAACAAATAAAACAGGACACACTTACATACCGGGTGGACAGCTTTGTCCACCGTCTTGCTATGTACATAGTAATTATCTTAACAATATCTTAACAATCGTGGCAAATTTTTAACAATATCTTAACAATCTAAAGAGCAACAGTTTAAAGAGAACAGAAACTTAACAATATCTCAACAATTGAAAGAGAATAGAAAGTATCTCAGGCCATGGTGGAGGTTTATGGCTCTGGGGGATCAGAAGGAGGTGATTGTCCACAATTGCAAACACAAGGCCAATGACAATTACAGGATAAATCATAACCATAATAAGCCAGAAGATTAAGTATTCCAAGAATGATTAAAATAAAAGTTGAAAGGAAGAGTGCAACCAGAAGCGTAATTGCAGCTCCTGGTGACAGCCACATTCTGTCCTTTTTAATTCTTACGATTCGTTTGGCTATTCACAGATGAGTTTGCTGCCTGCGTTGCGACCGAGAGACTGGTGGCCACGCTGCCCTGGTCTGATGGAGTTGGGGTCTGCATACGCAGTAGGAAAATGGATTTCCACACCCCCAACCCAATAAGGAATGCTCCAGCACCTGCTCCCGGAAGGGCTGGAAGGCGCATGCGTGCTTTGGGGAAAAATGTGTGCAATGAGATCTAAGAGATTTTATGTCTAGCAATGTTATTTTCATCACCAAGGATACTTGCAAGTAAGTATAGGACCCTGACAATCAGGACGCACAAACAGGTTTCACACAAGATCCTAGTTACCAAGCAATTTTCCACACAGAATTCGGATGCACCAGTTACGCAATCCAGGCACACAAGCCACAAAGTTCTGATGAACTTCTGGTCTACAAACACAACAAGCGCGGGGGTAATCGCCGCAGGGAGGCGGCACGTAAATCTTCACAAGGCTCTGGCTAAACAGGCATTTTCGTCACACAACCCCCACCCCAGTCGTCCCTGAGAGGCACACACAGAAAACCCGAACTCCACACACAAGACCTCCCACCCCGTACGTCCCTCAGAGGTGAACACATAATACAGACACGTGATACACATCAGACCTGTCCGGGCTACACAGCAGAAACGAGGCAAAGTTAAAGCGGATTAGAAGCGCAAGCCAAAGTTAAAGCAGCCGAAGGGCGCAAGCTGAAGTTTAAAGCGGGCTGGAGGGCGACACTGTCGCTTTAAGGGATCCTGCCAAGTACGCAAGTCATCTAGAATACTTTTCCCTCCTCGCCTATCTTCCACTTCAGGGGATATTGTTTTATCCTAACAGGCCGTGTTCTCTCTAAGTTTGACAACAATCCATTCTGCATTTTTAGCTTTTCCAGGCATTCCTGAGGCCCACACTCCTGGATATACCTGGTTCTTTATTTCCTCTATAATTTCCTCCCTAATTTGGCGTTCAGTTAGAGCCAAACTTAAAATTTCAATGTGATTCTTTTCTGGTATTTGAAACTCAATTTCTCCATTTTAAAATTTTATTTCAGCATTCAATTCTTCTAACAAGTCTCTTCCCAAAAGTGGCCTAGGAGCATCAGGCAGGTAGAGAAATTTATGAATTCCTACACTTTTTCCAATTTTCAATTCGAATGGTTTCAAAAAGAAAGCTTTCTCAACCTGCCCAGTTGCTCCCACAATGTTAACGTTTTGTTTACTTATTGACAGTAAGGTCTGATTCAATACTGAAAAAGGTGGCACCTGTATCTACTAGAAATTCTACAGTTTTCTCTCCTTTCCCAAGCTGCATTTTTACCAAGGCTTCTGCTAGGGAAGATTCCCCTGGTTCCAGTCACTCAGCTCCTAGACCAGAAACCATTACCCATTTCAGTTTCGGACAATCCTTTTCCAATGCCCCATCTGCTTACAATACACACACTGATTTTTTCGGGAGGGGTGTATTTCCCCTCGGTGGGGCACTTGCACTTCGTCTCACAGTGTTAGTGATATTTCCCGGTAAGTTCCAGAGGGTCTCTGGCCCCCGCCGCGCTGCGCAGAGCAGGCGCTGCAGCACCGGCAGCCGCTGCGCCCTCACTCTCCCCCTCCGAGGCTCCCTATTCCGACACGCCTGCCATGCAGTCTCCAGCAACCTCTCTAAATCTCTCGCATCCATTCCTTGCACTTTCTGTAGCTTTCTCCTAATATCATCTGCCGATTGTCCCAAAAACAGACATCCACTGTTCCCGGCAGAATTCCAGCCAGAATCAGAGCCTGCACCTGGGCTCTGGCCACTTTCACAAACACCGCATTCCCCGCAGGACCCAACATTGCATCCACATCCTCCCAGTCAGGCTCCTGGGTTTTCACAATTAGCTCAGATCCTTTCGCAACCTTTTCAGGATCATCCTGATAATTCCCAGCAGCATCTCCTTCTCTATCTAATCTTTCATTCTGTGCACCAACCCTTAAACACTTTTGTACAATACTACAAGCCAAGCAACATCCTTTTAACCTCCCATTTGGCTTTTTTTTTTTTTTTTTTTTCCTCTCACCAGGATCATAGGGTCCTGGGGTGCTAAATTAATTCCACATTCCTTTTGTCACTCTGGGTGATTCCACAGAGTAAAGAGCATATCTGCATAACCCACTTCAGCCCATTTTCTTTCCCTTCTTAAAAATAACACAATGTTGTAACAAAGTATTGTAATCTAAACTTCCATTAACAGGCCATTTTTCTCCGTCATATAACTTGTATAAAGGCCACCACCGATTGCAATATTTTATCAGAGTCTTACGACTCGCACTTCCTCCAGGTGGTCCCCCAATATCTTTCCAGTGAGTCAGAATGCAGCCCAAAGGGCTCTTTTTCAAAACTCCACCCTCTTGGTTTCCCATTCAAAAATTTATAACACACAAAGACAGGGACTGGGGCCCGAACACTTACACACACAGACACAACGATTAACAATTACTACATCCACAGCATTTCAGGTTCACACATTTATCAATCACTTTGTCCTTCTTCGGCTCTTTCCCTCGCGGAATAACAGAACCGCGGATCTGGACTCCGCACTCGCTTTGTACGTATTTGTACGTCTCACTCACACAATCCTACAAGTTCAGATACAAAGTCAAGTTACAATAAACACATTTTCCTCTGAACATTCACTCGCCCCCCCCCGCCAAAACCTCGGGGAGACCAACAAAGGTACAGAGATCACAAAGTGAACAACAGCAGCTGCTACTGCCTCAGATGACAAATGTCGACACAGGTTATTCAAAGATTTTCAAATACGCGTATACCAAACACATACGTATTACTACGCATATGTAACCAAATGCCACCCGGCGGGGTTCTCACGAACCGCGACTTATGAGTAGGCCCAAATACAAATGCACAAACAAACGATCGCACTAACCAGAAGATTAATACGAATCGTACATGCAAATGTCAAAATCAAATACAAATGCACAAACAAACGACTGCACTAACCGTATGATTAATACAAATCCTACATGCAAACGTATGCCACCCGGCAGGGTTCTCACGAACCGCGACTTATGAGTAGCTCCAAATGACCGGTCCCAAAAACAGAAACAAAAACAAAAAAAAAACATAACAAACACAGAAAGAATGCCTTTTCTTACCAGTGGTCCTTGTCTGTCCCCGCACGCATCGGCTGAATCGGAGAGTCCCTCCAGAGAAGTCTCCGGGGCCGGCCAAGGGAGTCTCCGACCCAGGGGTCCTGCAGCCGGACAGAGAGTCTCCTGGCTGGCTCGCCAAAACTGATACAAAAATCGGAGATCTCCAAACCCCCTTGCTTTCTAACTTTCCTCACCGAAGTGGGAAGCGAGGTGCGGCTGGGTAAGGAGTCCGAAAGAAAACTCAATAACACCAGAGTGTGTTATTAAGCAGGCATTCTTTATTGCAGCGCTGGGCAGCACTGGGGATTATCCACCATGAGTGCTCCGCCGGTTTGGTAAATTTTCAGAGACTATATGCCATAAAGTTATACATAGTCATAGGATTTCCGAGAACTCATTTCCATAGCCAAGAGATAGGCAAATGTCCATTCGCATGCGCAGTCGTCGGCGGGGGGTCTTCAGATGAAGGCCGGTGGATCAGGTAGGCCACGTCCTTTGAGGCTGCAAATTCCCTTATCTCTGTCTTCCTGTGCATCCGCTCAGCCCAAGGCCCAGCCATCTGAAGTGAGACTATCCTGGAGCCTCCTTATCTTACAGCCATTACCACTTTTCAAATTGTAAAAATTCCCTTTGTTTTGTATATCTATGTTAATCGAGTGTCTAAGGTATTTTCAACATCCCTTGCTCTGGGGACCCCAACTGTTTCATTCCCCCCTTTACTTGTTACTTGTAAATTCTTTTACAAAGGTTCCAAGTTTTCATATTTCATTACCTTAGGTAGGATCCAAATTTCCATAGCTAATTTCTTCAATTTATACCAGAAAAGGCAATTTAAAGCTGTTAGTATAATGACAAACACTAACAATATCAGAGGTGGTGTCAAAACAGAAACACAATATAATCATTAACAGGCTCGAGTTAACTTTACGGATGTGGGTTCTGTGAGCTGGGATTTCCATGGTCCTTCGGGTGCCTTCTTGATTCTCAAGTAGTGGATCCAGGCAATGTGCTTCTCAAGCTTGACGGCAAAACTTGAAAAGGACTGCTCCATTTCTCTTCGAGAGGGTTACCTGAAATATTTTTAATGTAAACCCAATTCCCAGGTTTAAACAAATGCACTGGTGACCATAAACCATTCATAGGTTTCCTTTCAACTGCTCAGCAAAGTATATGGGTTTTCCACTACCGGATACAAACCCTTAACTATCTAATTTATTGCTCGCAAATCCTGCACCCATCGATAAGTTTTGCCATCAGGATTTTTAACAGGTAAATAGGTGTGTTATACTCTGAAGAGAGAACAACATTAAGGCATAAACAAGATCAGATGCTGCCACTCAGACCGCTTTATTGAACGAGAGGGCAGAGAGAAAACAAAGCAATAGGAAAGGTAGGAAGTGAGAGGAGAAAACTAAGCAGGAGAGCGGAGGGAGCAGCAGGGTTAGTCACCACCACAGATCCAGCGCTGTGCCGTCGGTCCTCTTTCCTCGGTGCGGGGGGGTGTACAGACGAAGAAGCAGAAGTAGGCACCGCCCGGAGGAGAAGGCAGGCGGCGGCAGGGGGCAGGCAGCAGCAGCAGCAGCAGCAGCGGGGGGGGAAGCAGGGAGGCCGTAAGGATCCTGCGGCTAGTCCATGGAGTCGTGTCATGTGTCTCCATGTAGGTGTCCTCCAACGGATGTGTGTCCACAGGCCTCGGTAACAGAGCTTGTCGCTGGCAGATAGAACATGCGCACTTATCCCAAAATAACTAAACGCACCTGCTGTCTGCCCCAAAGAGTCCATTTTATGGTCCTCCACACCACCCCGTGGCTCAAAGTTTGTTATGTTGTCCCAGATCGCCGTCTTCGGGATCCCGTGGTGGTGGGAGAAGAAAAGGATAGTAAAGTAGGAAAAGAGCATTTGAACTTTTTTACAATCAGTTGGCTATAATTCTAAAATGCAAACAATCAACAGATTCAAACAATTTGTACAACGGATGGCTTCGGTTGGTGTATTCGATGCCACCCGGTGATGAGGTAGGTACGAGTTGTACAGTATTAACGGTGACAATACACAATAAGGACAACAACATTACACAACCACATAACGTGTTAAAACAGAATGTGCTTAATTCACTGGGCACTTGGCAGTCATGAAAAGAATACTACACGAAGGCAATGCCTCTTTGTTTCATCGTTTAACAACTTCAATATGTCAATCGACAATTTGTCAGACAGAAATAAATTCAAACAAAATTAGTCTTCAGACCTTAGTTTAAAATACTGCTTATTGCTTTTTCAAACAGAAAGGTGTAGGCAAACATTCTTTATCTCTCTCATGAAAGTTATATTGAAAAATGTGGCAGCCCTCATATGGAAATTTGTATTTTAACAATAAAGCAAACTTAAAATATTGTTCCACAGAACAAATAAAACAGGACACACTTACATACCGGGTGGACAGCTTTGTCCACCGTCTTGCTATGTACATAGTAATTATCTTAACAATATCTTAACAATCTTGGCAAATTTTTAACAATATCTTAACAATCTAAAGAGCAACAGTTTAAAGAGAACAGAAACTTAACAATATCTCAACAATTGAAAGAGAATAGAAAGTATCTCAGGCCATGGTGGAGGTTTATGGCTCTGGGGGATCAGAAGGAGGTGATTGTCCACAATTGCAAACACAAGGCCAATGACAATTACAGGATAAATCATAACCATAATAAGCCAGAAGATTAAGTATTCCAAGAATGATTAAAATAAAAGTTGAAAGGAAGAGTGCAACCAGAAGCGTAATTGCAGCTCCTGGTGACAGCCACATTCTGTCCTTTTTAATTCTTACGATTCGTTTGGCTATTCACAGATGAGTTTGCTGCCTGCGTTGCGACCGAGAGACTGGTGGCCACGCTGCCCTGGTCTGATGGAGTTGGGGTCTGCATACGCAGTAGGAAAATGGATTTCCACACCCCCAACCCAATAAGGAATGCTCCGGCACCTGCTCCCGGAAGGGCTGGAAGGCGCATGCGTGCTTTGGGGAAAAACGTGTGCAATGAGATCTAAGAGATTTTATGTCTAGCAATGTTATTTTCATCACCAAGGATACTTGCAAGTAAGTATAGGACCCTGACAATCAGGACGCACAAACAGGTTTCACACAAGATCCTAGTTACCAAGTAATTTTCCACACAGAATTCGGATGCACCAGTTACACAATGCAGGCACACAAGCCACAAAGTTCTGATGAAGTTCTGGTCTACAAACACAAGTGCGGGGGTAATCGCCTCAGGGAGGCGGCACGTAAATCTTCACAAGGCTCTGGCTAAACAGGCATTTTCGTCACACAACCCCCACCCCAGTCGTCCCTGAGAGGCACACACAGAAAACCCGAACTCCACACACAAGACCTCCCACCCCGTACGTCCCTCAGAGGTGAACACATAATACAGACACGTGATACACATCAGACCTGTCCGGGCTACACAGCAGAAACGAGGCAAACTTAAAGCAGATTAGAAGCGCAAGCCAAAGTTAAAGCAGGCGAAGGGCGCAAGCTGAAGTTTAAAGCGGGCTGGAGGGCGACACTGTCGCTTTAAGGGATCCTGCCGAGTACGCAAGTCATCTAGAATACTTTTCCCTCCTCGCCTATCTTCCAGTTCAGGGGATATTGTTTTATCCTAACAGGCCGTGTTCTCTCTAAGTTTGACAACAATCCATTCTGCATTTTTAGCTTTTCCAGGCATTCCTGAGGCCCACACTCCTGGATATACCTGGTTCTTTATTTCCTCTATAATTTCCTCCCTAATTTGGCGTTCAGTGAGAGCCAAACTTAAAATTTCAATGTGATTCTTTTCTGGTATTTGAAACTCAATTTCTCCATTTTAAAATTTTATTTCAGCATTCAATTGTTCTAACAAGTCTCTTCCCAAAAGTGGCCTAGGAGCATCAGGCAGGTAGAGAAATTTATGAATTCCTACACTTTTTCCAATTTTCAATTCGAATGGTTTCAAAAAGAAAGCTTTCTCAACCTGCCCAGTTGCTCCCACAATGTTAACGTTTTGTTTACTTACTGACAGTAAGGTCTGATTCAATACTGAAAAAGGTGGCACCTGTATCTACTAGAAATTCTACAGTTTTCTCTCCTTTCCCAAGCTGCATTTTTACCAAGGCTTCTGCTAGGGAAGATTCCCCTGGTTCCAGTCACTCAGCTCCTAGACCAGAAACCATTACCCATTTCAGTTTCGGACAATCCTTTTCCAATGCCCCATCTGCTTACAATACACACACTGATTTTTTCGGGAGGGGTGTATTTCCCCTCGGTGGGGCACTTGCACTTCGTCTCACAGCGTTAGTGATATTTCCCGGTAAGTTCCAGAGGGTCTCTGGCCCCCGCCGCGCTGCGCAGAGCAGGCGCTGCAGCACCGGCAGCCGCTGCGCCCTCACTCTCCCCCTCCGAGGCTCCCTATTCCGACACGCCTGCCATGCAGTCTCCAGCAACCTCTCTAAATCTCTCGCATCCATTCCTTGCACTTTCTGTAGCTTTCTCCTAATATCATCTGCCGATTGTCCCAAAAACAGACATCCACTGTTCCCGGCAGAATTCCAGCCAGAATCAGAGCCTGCACCTGGGCTCTGGCCACTTTCACAAACACCGCATTCCCCGCAGGAGCCAACATTGCATCCACATCCTCCCAGTCAGGCTCCTGGGTTTTCACAATTAGTTCAGATCCTTTCGCAACCTTTTCAGGATCATCCTGATAATTCCCAGCAGCATCTCCTTCTCTATCTAATCTTTCATTCTGTGCACCAACCCTTAAACACTTTTGTACAATACTACAAGCCAAGCAACATCCTTTTAACCTCCCATTGGCTTTTTTTTTTTTTTTTCCTCTCACCAGGATCATAGGGTCCTGGGGTGCTAAATTAATTCCACATTCCTTTTGTCACTCTGGGTGATTCCACAGAGTAAAGAGCATATCTGCATAACCCACTTCATCCCATTTTCTTTCCCTTCTTAAAAATAACACAATGTTGTAACAAAGTATTGTAATCTAAACTTCCATTAACAGGCCATTTTTCTCCGTCATATAACTTGTATAAAGGCCACCACCGATTGCAATATTTTATCAGAGTCTTACGACTCGCACTTCCTCCAGGTGGTCCCCCAATATCTTTCCAGTGAGTCAGAATGCAGCCCAAAGGGCTCTTTTTCAAAACTCCACCCTCTTGGTTTCCCATTCAAAAATTTATAACACACAGAGACAGGGACTGGGGCCCGAACACTTACACACACAGACACAACGATTAACAATTACTACATCCACAGCATTTCAGGTTCACACATTTATCAATCACTTTGTCCTTCTTCGGCTCTTTCCCTCGCGGAATAACAGAACCGCGGATCTGGACTCCGCACTCGCTTTGTACGTATTTGTACGTCTCACTCACACAATCCTACAAATTCAGATACAAAGTCAAGTTACAATAAACAAATTTTCCTCCGAACATTCACTCGCCCCCCCCCGCCAAAACCTCGGGGAGACCAACAAAGGTACAGAGATCACAAAGTGAACAACAGCAGCTGCTACTGCCTCAGATGACAAATGTCGACACAGGTTATTCAAAGATTTTCAAATACGCGTATACCAAACACATACGTATTACTACGCATATGTAACCAAATGCCACCCGGCGGGGTTCTCACGAACCGCGACTTATGAGTAGCCCAAATACAAATGCACAAACAAACGATCGCACTAACCAGAAGATTAATACGAATCGTACATGCAAATGTCAAAATCAAATACAAATGCACAAACAAACGACTGCACTAACCGGATGATTAATACAAATTGTACATGCAAATGTATGCCACCCGGCGGGGTTCTCACGAACCGCGACTTATGAGTAGCTCCAAATGACCGGTCCCAAAAACAGAAACAAAAACAAAACAAAACAAACACAGAAAGAATGGCTTTTCTTACCAGTGGTCCTTGTCTGTCCGCGCACGCATCGGCTGAATTGGAGAGTCCCTCCAGAGAAGTCTCCGGGGCCGGCCAAGGGAGTCTCCGACCCAGGGGTCCTGCAGCCGGACAGAGAGTCTCCTGGCTGGCTCGCCAAAACTGATACAAAAATCGGAGATCTACAAACCCCCTTGCTTTCTAACTTTCCTCACCGAAGTGGGAAGCGAGGTGCAGCTGGGTAAGGAGTCCGAAAGAAAACTCAATAACACCAGAGTGTGTTATTAAGCAGGCATTCTTTATTGCAGTGCTGGGCAGCACTGGGGATTATCCACCATGAGTGCTCCGCCGGTTTGGTAAATTTTCAGAGACTATATGCCATAAAGTTATACATAGTCATAGGATTTCCGAGAACTCATTTCCATAGCCAAGAGATAGGCAAATGTCCATTCGCATGCGCAGTCGTCGTCGGGGGTCTTCAGATGAAGGCCGGTTCAGGTAGGCCACGTCCTTTGAGGCTGCAAATTCCCTTATCTCTGTCTTCCTGTGCATCCGCTCAGCCCAAGGCCCAGCCATCTGAAGTGAGACTATCCTGGAGCCTCCTTATCTTACAGCCGTTACCACTTTTCAAATTGTAAAAATTCCCTTTGTTTTGTATATCTATGTTAATCGAGTGTCTCAGGTATTTTCAACATCCCTTGCTCTGGGGACCCCAACTGTTTCATTCCCCCCTTTACTTGTTACTTGTAAATTCTTTTACAAAGGTTCCAAGTTTTCATATTTCATTACCTTAGGTAGGATCCAAATTTCCATAGCTAATTTCTTCAATTTATACCAGAAAAGGCAATTTAAAGCTGTTAGTATAATGACAAACACTAACAATATCAGAGGTGGTGTCAAAACAGAAACACAATATAATCATTAACAGACTCGAGTTAACTTTACGGATGTGGGTTCTGTGAGCTGGGATTTCCATGGTCCTTCGGGTGCCTTCTTGATTCTCAAGTAGTGGATCCAGGCAATGTGCTTCTCAAGCTTGACCGCAAAACTTGAAAAGGACTGCTCCATTTCTCTTCGAGAGGGTTACCTGAAATATTTTTAATGTAAACCCAATTCCCAGGTTTAAACAAATGCACTGGTGACCATAAACCATTCATAGGTTTCCTTTCAACTGCTCAGCAAAGTATATGGGTTTTCCACTACCGGATACAAACCCTTAACTATCTAATTTATTGCTCGCAAATCCTGCACCCATCGATAAGTTTTGCCATCAGGATTTTTAACAGGTAAATTAGGTGTGTTATACTCTGAAGAGAGAACAACATTAAGGCGTAAACAAGATCAGATGCTGCCACTCAGACCGCTTTATTGAACGAGAGGGCAGAGAGAAAACAAAGCAATAGGAAAGGTAGGAAGTGAGAGGAGAAAACTAAGCAGGAGAGCGGAGGGAGCAGCAGGGTTAGTCACCACCACAGATCCAGCGCTGTGCCGTCGGTCCTCTTTCCTCGGTGCGGGGGGGTGTACAGACGAAGAAGCAGAAGTAGGCACCGCCCGGAGGAGAAGGCAGGCGGCGGCAGGGGGCGGCAGCAGCAGCAGCAGCAGCAGCGGGGGGGGAAGCAGGGAGGCTGTAAGGATCCTGCGGCTAGTCCATGGAGTCGTGTCATGTGTCTCCATGTAGGTGTCCTCCAACGGATGTGTGTCCACAGGCCTCGGTAACAGAGTTTGTCGCTGGCAGATAGAACATGCGCACTTATCCCAAAATAACTAAACGCACCTGCTGTCTGCCCCAAAGAGTCCATTTTATGGTCCTCCACACCACCCCGTGGCTCAAAGTTTGTTATGTTGTCCCAGATCCCCGTCTTCGGGATCCCGTGGTGGTGGGAGAAGAAAAGGATAGTAAAGTAGGAAAAGAGCATTTGAACTTTTTTACAATCAGTTGGCTATAATTCTAAAATGCAAACAATCAACAGATTCAAACAATTTGTACAACGGATGGCTTCGGTTGGTGTATTCGATGCCACCCGGTGATGAGGTAGGTACGAGTTGTACAGTATTAACGGTGACAATACACAATAAGGACAACAACATTACACAACCACATAACGTGTGAAAACAGAATGTGCTTAATTCACTGGGCACTTGGCAGTCATGAAAAGAATACTACACGAAGGCAATGCCTCTTTGTTTCATCGTTTAACAACTTCAATATGTCAATCGACAATTTGTCAGACAGAAATAAATTCAAACAAAATTAGTCTTCAGACCTTAGTTTAAAATACTGCTTATTGCTTTTTCAAACAGAAAGGTGTAGGCAAACATTCTTTATCTCTCTCATGAAAGTTATATTGAAAAATGTGGCAGCCCTCATATGGAAATTTGTATTTTAACAATAAAGCAAACTTAAAATATTGTTCCACAGAACAAATAAAACAGGACACACTTACATACCGGGTGGACAGCTTTGTCCACCGTCTTGCTATGTACATAGTAATTATCTTAACAATATCTTAACAATCTTGGCAAATTTTTAACAATATCTTAACAATCTAAAGAGCAACAGTTTAAAGAGAACAGAAACTTAACAATATCTCAACAATTGAAAGAGAATAGAAAGTATCTCAGGCCATGGTGGAGGTTTATGGCTCTGGGGGATCAGAAGGAGGTGATTGTCCACAATTGCAAACACAAGGCCAATGACAATTACAGGATAAATCATAACCATAATAAGCCAGAAGATTAAGTATTCCAAGAATGATTAAAATAAAAGTTGAAAGGAAGAGTGCAACCAGAAGCGTAATTGCAGCTCCTGGTGACAGCCACATTCTGTCCTTTTTAATTCTTACGATTCGTTTGGCTATTCACAGATGAGTTTGCTGCCTGCGTTGCGACCGAGAGACTGGTGGCCACGCTGCCCTGGTCTGATGGAGTTGGGGTCTGCATACGCAGTAGGAAAATGGATTTCCACACCCCCAACCCAATAAGGAATGCTCCAGCACCTGCTCCCGGAAGGGCTGGAAGGCGCATGCGTGCTTTGGGGAAAAATGTGTGCAATGAGATCTAAGAGATTTTATGTCTAGCAATGTTATTTTCATCACCAAGGATACTTGCAAGTAAGTATAGGACCCTGACAATCAGCACGCACAAACAGGTTTCACACAAGATCCTAGTTACCAAGTAATTTTCCACACAGAATTCGGATGCACCAGTTACAGCAATGCAGGCACACAAGCCACAAAGTTCTGATGAACTTCTGGTCTACAAACACAACAAGCGCGGGGGTAATCGCCTCAGGGAGGCGGCACGTAAATCTTCACAAGGCTCTGGCTAAACAGGCATTTTCGTCACACAACCCCCACCCCAGTCGTCCCTGAGAGGCACACACAGAAAACCCGAACTCCACACACAAGACCTCCCACCCCAGTACGTCCCTGAGAGGTGAACACATAATACAGACACGTGATACACATCAGACCTGTCCGGGCTACACAGCAGAAACGAGGCAAACTTAAAGCAGATTAGAAGCGCAAGCCAAAGTTAAAGCAGCCGAAGGGCGCAAGCTGAAGTTTAAAGCGGGCTGGAGGGCGACACTGTCGCTTTAAGGGATCCTGCCAAGTACGCAAGTCATCTAGAATACTTTTCCCTCCTCGCCTATCTTCCACTTCAGGGGATATTGTTTTATCCTAACAGGCCGTGTTCTCTCTAAGTTTGACAACAATCCATTCTGCATTTTTAGCTTTTCCAGGCATTCCTGAGGCCCACACTCCTGGATATACCTGGTTCTTTATTTCCTCTATAATTTCCTCCCTAATTTGGCGTTCAGTGAGAGCCAAACTTAAAATTTCAATGTGATTCTTTTCTGGTATTTGAAACTCAATTTCTCCATTTTAAAATTTTATTTCAGCGTTCAATTGTTCTAACAAGTCTCTTCCCAAAAGTGGCCTAGGAGCATCAGGCAGGTAGAGAAATTTATGAATTCCTACACTTTTTCCAATTTTCAATTCGAATGGTTTCAAAAAGAAAGCTTTCTCAACCTGCCCAGTTGCTCCCACAATGTTAACGTTTTGTTTACTTATTGACAGTAAGGTCTGATTCAATACTGAAAAAGGTGGCACCTGTATCTACTAGAAATTCTACAGTTTTCTCTCCTTTCCCAAGCTGCATTTTTACCAAGGCTTCTGCTAGGGAAGATTCCCCTGGTTCCAGTCACTCAGCTCCTAGACCAGAAACCATTACCCATTTCAGTTTCGGACAATCCTTTTCCAATGCCCCATCTGCTTACAATACACACACTGATTTTTTCGGGAGGGGTGTATTTCCCCTCGGTGGGGCACTTGCACTTCGTCTCACAGCGTTAGTGATATTTCCCGGTAAGTTCCAGAGGGTCTCTGGCCCCCGCCGCGCTGCGCAGAGCAGGCGCTGCAGCACCGGCAGCCGCTGCGCCCTCACTCTCCCCCTCCGAGGCTCCCTATTCCGACACGCCTGCCATGCAGTCTCCAGCAACCTCTCTAAATCTCTCGCATCCATTCCTTGCACTTTCTGTAGCTTTCTCCTAATATCATCTGCCGATTGTCCCAAAAACAGACATCCACTGTTCCCGGCAGAATTCCAGCCAGAATCAGAGCCTGCACCTGGGCTCTGGCCACTTTCACAAACACCGCATTCCCCGCAGGAGCCAACATTGCATCCACATCCTCCCAGTCAGGCTCCTGGGTTTTCACAATTAGCTCAGATCCTTTCGCAACCTTTTCAGGATCATCCTGATAATTCCCAGCAGCATCTCCTTCTCTATCTAATCTTTCATTCTGTGCACCAACCCTTAAACACTTTTGTACAATACTACAAGCCAAGCAACATCCTTTTAACCCCCCCTTTGGCTTTTTTTTTTTTTTTTTTTTTTTCCCTATCACCAGGATCATAGGGTCCTGGGGTGCTAAATTAATTCCACATTCCTTTTGTCACTCTGGGTGATTCCACAGAGTAAAGAGCATATCTGCATAACCCACTTCAGCCCATTTTCTTTCCCTTCTTAAAAATAACACATGTTGTAACAAAGTATTGTAATCTAAACTTCCATTAACAGGCCATTTTTCTCCGTCATATAACTTGTATAAAGGCCACCACTGATTGCAATATTTTATCAGAGTCTTACGACTCGCACTTCCTCCAGGTGGTCCCCCAATATCTTTCCAGTGAGTCAGAATGCAGCCCAAAGGGCTCTTTTTCAAAACTCCACCCTCTTGGTTTCCCATTCAAAAATTTATAACACACAAAGACAGGGACTGGGGCCCGAACACTTACACACACAGACACAACGATTAACAATTACTACATCCACAGTATTTCAGGTTCACACATTTATCAATCACTTTGTCCTTCTTCGGCTCTTTCCCTCGCGGGATAACAGAACCGCGGATCTGGACTCCGCACTCGCTTTGTACATATTTGTACGTCTCACTCACACAATCCTACAAATTCAGATACAAAGTCAAGTTACAATAAACAAATTTTCCTCCGAACATTCACTCGCCCCCCCGCCAAAACCTCGGGGAGACCAACAAAGGTACAGAGATCACAAAGTGAACAACAGCAGCTGCTACTCCTCAGATGACAAATGTCGACACAGGTTATTCAAAGATTTTCAAATACGCGTATACCAAACACATACGTATTACTACGCATATGTAACCAAATGCCACCCGGCGGGGTTCTCACGAACCGCGACTTATGAGTAGCCCCAAATACAAATGCACAAACAAACGATTGCACTAACCAGAAGATTAATACGAATCGTACATGCAAATGTCAAAATCAAATACAAATGCACAAACAAACGACTGCACTAACCGGATGATTAATACAAATCGTACATGCAAATGTATGCCACCCGGCGGGGTTCTCACGAACCGCGACTTATGAGTAGCTCCAAATGACCGGTCCCAAAAACAGAAACAAAAACAAAACAAAACAAACACAGAAAGAATGCCTTTTCTTACCAGTGGTCCTTGTCTGTCCCCACATGGATCCGCCGAATCGGAGAGTCCCTCCAGAGAAGTCTCCGGGGCCGGCCAAGGGAGTCTCCGACCCAGGGGTCCTGCAGCCGGACAGAGAGTCTCCTGGCTGGCTCGCCAAAACTGATACAAAAATCGGAGATCTCCAAACCCCCTTGCTTTCTAACTTTCCTCACCGAAGTGGGAAGCGAGGTGCGGCTGGGTAAGGAGTCCGAAAGAAAACTCAATAACACCAGAGTGTGTTATTAAGCAGGCATTCTTTATTGCAGTGCTGGGCAGCACTGGGGATTATCCACCATGAGTGCTCCGCCGGTTTGGTAAATTTTCAGAGACTATATGCCATAAAGTTATACATAGTCATAGGATTTCCGAGAACTCATTTCCATAGCCAAGAGATAGGCAAATGTCCATTCGCATGCGCAGTCGTCGTCGGGGGTCTTCAGATGAAGGCCGGTGGATCAGGTCAGGTAGGCCACGTCCTTTGAGGCTGCAAATTCCCTTATCTCTGTCTTCCTGTGCATCCGCTCAGCCCAAGGCCCAGCCATCTGAAGTGAGACTATCCTGGAGCCTCCTTATCTTACAGCCGTTACCACTTTTCGAATTGTAAAAGCTTCCCTTTGTTTTGTATATCTATGTTAATCGAGTGTCTAAGGTATTTTCAACATCCCTTGCTCTGGGGACTCCAACTGTTTCATTCCCCCCTTTACTTGTAAATTCTTTTACAAAGGTTCCAAGTTTTCATATTTCATTACCTTAGGTAGGATCCAAATTTCCATAGCTAATTTCTTCAATTTATACCAGAAAAGGCAATTTAAAGCTGTTAGTATAATGACAAACACTAACAATATCAGAGGTGGTGTCAAAACAGAAACACAATATAATCATTAACAGGCTCGAGTTAACTTTACGGATGTGGGTTCTGTGAGCTGGGATTTCCATGGTCCTTCGGGTGCCTTCTTGATTCTCAAGTAGTGGATCCAGGCAATGTGCTTCTCAAGCTTGACCGCAAAACTTGAAAAGGACTGCTCCATTTCTCTTCGAGAGGGTTACCTGAAATATTTTTAACGTAAACCCAATTCCCAGGTTTAAACAAATGCACTGGTGACCATAAACCATTCATAGGTTTCCTTTAAGCTGCTCAGCAAAGTATATGGGTTTTCCACTACCGGATACAAACCCTTAACTATCTAATTTATTGCTCGCAAATCCTGCACCCATCGATAAGTTTTGCCATCAGGATTTTTAACAGGTAAAATAGGTGTGTTATACTCTGAAGAGAGAACAACATTAAGGCATAAACAAGATCAGATGCTGCCACTCAGACCGCTTTATTGAACGAGAGGGCAGAGAGAAAACAAAGCAATAGGAAAGGGAGGAAGTGAGAGGAGAAAACTAAGCAGGAGAGCGGAGGGAGCAGCAGGGTTAGTCACCACCACAGATCCAGCGCTGTGCCGTCGGTCCTCTTTCCTCGGTGGGGGGGGGTGTACAGACGAAGAAGCAGAAGTAGGCACCGCCCGGAGGAGAAGGCAGGCGGCGGCAGGGGGCAGCAGCAGCAGCAGCAGCAGCAGCGGGGGGGGAAGCAGGGAGGCTGTAAGGATCCTGCGGCTAGTCCATGGAGTCGTGTCATGTGTCTCCATGTAGGTCTCCTCCAACGGATGTGTGTCCACAGGCCTCGGTAACAGAGCTTGTCGCTGGCAGATAGAACATGCGCACTTATCCCAAAATAACTAAACGCACCTGCTGTCTGCCCCAAAGAGTCCATTTTATGGTCCTCCACACCACCCCGTGGCTCAAAGTTTGTTATGTTGTCCCAGATCGCCGTCTTCGGGATCCCGTGGTGGTGGGAGAAGAAAAGGATAGTAAAGTAGGAAAAGAGCATTTGAACTTTTTTACAATCAGTTGGCTATAATTCTAAAATGCAAACAATCAACAGATTCAAACAATTTGTACAACGGATGGCTTCGGTTGGTGTATTCGATGCCACCCGGTGATGAGGTAGGTACGAGTTGTACAGTATTAACGGTGACAATACACAATAAGGACAACAACATTACACAACCACATAACGTGTTAAAACAGAATGTGCTTAATTCACTGGACACTTGGCAGTCATGAAAAGAATACTACACGAAGGCAATGCCTCTTTGTTTCATCGTTTAACAACTTCAATATGTCAATCGACAATTTGTCAGACAGAAATAAATTCAAACAAAATTAGTCTTCAGACCTTAGTTTAAAATACTGCTTATTGCTTTTTCAAACAGAAAGGTGTAGGCAAACATTCTTTATCTCTCTCATGAAAGTTATACTGAAAAATGTGGCAGCCCTCATATGGAAATTTGTATTTTAACAATAAAGCAAACTTAAAATATTGTTCCACAGAACAAATAAAACAGGACACACTTACATACCGGGTGGACAGCTTTGTCCACCGTCTTGCTATGTACATAGTAATTATCTTAACAATATCTTAACAATCGTGGCAAATTTTTAACAATATCTTAACAATCTAAAGAGCAACAGTTTAAAGAGAACAGAAACTTAACAATATCTCAACAATTGAAAGAGAATAGAAAGTATCTCAGGCCATGGTGGAGGTTTATGGCTCTGGGGGATCAGAAGGAGGTGATTGTCCACAATTGCAAACACAAGGCCAATGACAATTACAGGATAAATCATAACCATAATAAGCCAGAAGATTAAGGATTCCAAGAATGATTAAAATAAAAGTTGAAAGGAAGAGTGCAACCAGAAGCGTAATTGCAGCTCCTGGTGACAGCCACATTCTGTCCTTTTTAATTCTTACGATTCGTTTGGCTATTCACAGATGAGTTTGCTGCCTGCGTTGCGACCGAGAGACTGGTGGCCACGCTGCCCTGGTCTGATGGAGTTGGGGTCTGCATACGCAGTAGGAAAATGGATTTCCACACCCCCAACCCAATAAGGAATGCTCCAGCACCTGCTCCCGGAAGGGCTGGAAGGCGCATGCGTGCTTTGGGGAAAAACTGTGTGCAATGAGATCTAAGAGATTTTATGTCTAGCAATGTTATTTTCATCACCAAGGATACTTGCAAGTAAGTATAGGACCCTGACAATCAGGACGCACAAACAGGTTTCACACAAGATCCTAGTTACCAAGTAATTTTCCACACAGAATTCGGATGCACCAGTTACAGCAATGCAGGCACACAAGCCACAAAGTTCTGATGAACTTCTGGTCTACAAACACAACAAGCGCGGGGGTAATCGCCTCAGGGAGGCGGCACGTAAATCTTCACAAGGCTCTGGCTAAACAGGCATTTTCGTCACACAACCCCCACCCCAGTCGTCCCTGAGAGGCACACACAGAAAACCCGAACTCCACACACAAGACCTCCCACCCCGTACGTCCCTCAGAGGTGAACACATAATACAGACACGTGATACACATCAGACCTGTCCGGGCTACACAGGAGAAACGAGGCAAAGTTAAAGCGGATTAGAAGCGCAAGCCAAAGTTAAAGCAGCCGAAGGGCGCAAGCTGAAGTTTAAAGCGGGCTGGAGGGCGACACTGTCGCTTTAAGGGATCCTGCCAAGTACGCAAGTCATCTAGAATACTTTTCCCTCCTCGCCTATCTTCCAGTTCAGGGGATATTGTTTTATCCTAACAGGCCGTGTTCTCTCTAAGTTTGACAACAATCCATTCTGCATTTTTAGCTTTTCCAGGCATTCCTGAGGCCCACACTCCTGGATATACCTGGTTCTTTATTTCCTCTATAATTTCTTCCCTAATTTGGCGTTCAGTGAGAGCCAAACTTAAAATTTCAATGTGATTCTTTTCTGGTATTTGAAACTCAATTTCTCCATTTTAAAATTTTATTTCAGCGTTCAATTGTTCTAACAAGTCTCTTCCCAAAAGTGGCCTAGGAGCATCAGGCAGGTAGAGAAATTTATGAATTCCTACACTTTTTCCAATTTTGAATTCGAATGGTTTCAAAAAGAAAGCTTTCTCAACCTGCCCAGTTGCTCCCACAATGTTAACGTTTTGTTTACTTATTGACAGTAAGGTCTGATTCAATACTGAAAAAGGTGGCACCTGTATCTACTAGAAATTCTACAGTTTTCTCTCCTTTCCCAAGCTGCATTTTTACCAAGGCTTCTGCTAGGGAAGATTCCCCTGGTTCCAGTCACTCAGCTCCTAGACCAGAAACCATTACCCATTTCAGTTTCGGACAATCCTTTTCCAATGCCCCATCTGCTTACAATACACACACTGATTTTTTCGGGAGGGGTGTATTTCCCCTCGGTGGGGCACTTGCACTTCGTCTCACAGCGTTAGTGTTATTTCCCGGTAAGTTCCAGAGGGTCTCTGGCCCCCGCCGCGCTGCGCAGAGCAGGCACTGCAGCACCGGCAGCCGCTGCGCCCTCACTCTCCCCCTCCGAGGCTCCCTATTCCGACACGCCTGCCATGCAGTCTCCAGCAACCTCTCTAAATCTCTCGCATCCATTCCTTGCACTTTCTGTAGCTTTCTCCTAATATCATCTGCCGATTGTCCCAAAAACAGACATCCACTGTTCCCGGCAGAATTCCAGCCAGAATCAGAGCCTGCACCTGGGCTCTGGCCACTTTCACAAACACCGCATTCCCCGCAGGAGCCAACATTGCATCCACATCCTCCCAGTCAGGCTCCTGGGTTTTCACAATTAGTTCAGATCCTTTCGCAACCTTTTCAGGGTCATCCTGATAATTCCCAGCAGCATCTCCTTCTCTATCTAATCTTTCATTCTGTGCACCAACCCTTAAACACTTTTGTACAATACTACAAGCCAAGCAACATCCTTTTAACCTCCCATTTGGCTTTTTTTTTCCTATCACCAGGATCATAGGGTCCTGGGGTGCTAAATTAATTCTACATTCCTTTTGTCACTCTGGGTGATTCCACAGAGTAAAGAACATATCTGCATAACCCACTTCATCCCATTTTCTTTCCCTTCTTAAAAATAACACATGTTGTAACAAAGTATTGTAATCTAAACTTCCATTAACAGGCCATTTTTCTCCGTCATATAACTTGTATAAAGGCCACCACTGATTGCAATATTTTATCAGAGTCTTACGACTCGCACTTCCTCCAGGTGGTCCCCCAATATCTTTCCAGTGAGTCAGAATGCAGCCCAAAGGGCTCTTTTTCAAAACTCCACCCTCTTGGTTTCCCATTCAAAAATTTATAACACACAAGAGACAGGGACTGGGGCCCGAACACTTACACACACAGACACAACGATTAACAATTACTACATCCACAGCATTTCAGGTTCACACATTTATCAATCACTTTGTCCTTCTTCGGCTCTTTCCCTCGCGGGAATAACAGAACCGCGGATCTGGACTCCGCACTCGCTTTGTACATATTTGTACGTCTCACTCACACAATCCTACAAATTCAGATACAAAGTCAAGTTACAATAAACAAATTTTCCTCCGAACATTCACTCGCCCCCCCGCCAAAACCTCGGGGAGACCAACAAACGTACAGAGATTACAAAGTGAACAACAGCAGCTGCTACTCCTCAGATGACAAATGTCGACACAGGTTATTCAAAGATTTTCAAATACGCGTATACCAAACACATACGTATTACTACGCATATGTAACCAAATGCCACCCGGCGGGGTTCTCACGAACCGCGACTTATGAGTAGCCCAAATACAAATGCACAAACAAACGATCGCACTAACCAGAAGATTAATACGAATCGTACATGCAAATGTCAAAATCAAATACAAATGCACAAACAAACGACTGCACTAACCGGATGATTAATACAAATCGTACATGCAAATGTATGCCACCCGGCGGGGTTCTCACGAACCGCGACTTATGAGTAGCTCCAAATGACCGGTCCCAAAAACAGAAACAAAAACAAAACAAAACAAACACAGAAAGAATGCCTTTTCTTACCAGTGGTCCTTGTCTGTCCCCACATGGATCCGCCGAATCGGAGAGTCCCTCCAGAGAAGTCTCCGGGGCCGGCCAAGGGAGTCTCCGACCCAGGGGTCCTGCAGCCGGACAGAGAGTCTCCTGGCTGGCTCGCCAAAACTGATACAAAAATCGGAGATCTACAAACCCCCTTGCTTTCTAACTTTCCTCACCGAAGTGGGAAGCGAGGTGCAGCTGGGTAAGGAGTCCGAAAGAAAACTCAATAACACCAGAGTGTGTTATTAAGCAGGCATTCTTTATTGCAGCGCTGGGCAGCACTGGGGATTATCCACCATGAGTGCTCCGCCGGTTTGGTAAATTTTCAGAGACTATATGCCATAAAGTTATACATAGTCATAGGATTTCCGAGAACTCATTTCCATAGCCAAGAGATAGGCAAATGTCCATTCGCATGCGCAGTCGTCGGCGGGGGGTCTTCAGATGAAGGCCGGTGGATCAGGTAGGCCACGTCCTTTGAGGCTGCAAATTCCCTTATCTCTGTCTTCCTGTGCATCCACTCAGCCCAAGGCCCAGCCATCTGAAGTGAGACTATCCTGGAGCCTCCTTATCTTACAGCCGTTACCACTTTTCGAATTGTAAAAGCTTCCCTTTGTTTTGTATATCTATGTTAATCGAGTGTCTAAGGTATTTTCAACATCCCTTGCTCTGGGGACCCCAACTGTTTCATTCCCCCCTTTACTTGTTACTTGTAAATTCTTTTACAAAGGTTCCAAGTTTTCATATTTCATTACCTTAGGTAGGATCCAAATTTCCATAGCTAATTTCTTCAATTTATACCAGAAAAGGCAATTTAAAGCTGTTAGTATAATGACAAACACTAACAATATCAGAGGTGGTGTCAAAACAGAAACACAATATAATCATTAACAGTCTCGAGTTAACTTTACGGATGTGGGTTCTGTGAGCTGGGATTTCCATGGTCCTTCGGGTGCCTTCTTGATTCTCAAGTAGTGGATCCAGGCAATGTGCTTCTCAAGCTTGACGGCAAAACTTGAAAAGGACTGCTCCATTTCTCTTCGAGAGGGTTACCTGAAATATTTTTAACGTAAACCCAATTCCCAGGTTTAAACAAATGCACTGGTGACCATAAACCATTCATAGGTTTCCTTTAAGCTGCTCAGCAAAGTATATGGGTTTTCCACTACCGGATACAAACCCTTAACTATCTAATTTATTGCTCGCAAATCCTGCACCCATCGATAAGTTTTGCCATCAGGATTTTTATCAGGTAAAATAGGTGTGTTATACTCTGAAGAGAGAACAACATTAAGGCATAAACAAGATCAGATGCTGCCACTCAGACCGCTTTATTGAACGAGAGGGCAGAGAGAAAACAAAGCAATAGGAAAGGGAGGAAGTGAGAGGAGAAAACTAAGCAGGAGAGCGGAGGGAGCAGCAGGGTTAGTCACCACCACAGATCCAGCGCTGTGCCGTCGGTCCTCTTTCCTCGGTGCGGGGGGGTGTACAGACGAAGAAGCAGAAGTAGGCACCGCCCGGAGGAGAAGGCAGGCGGCGGCAGGGGGCAGCAGCAGCAGCAGCAGCAGCAGCAGCAGCAGCGGGGGGGGAAGCAGGGAGGCCGTAAGGATCCTGCGGCTAGTCCATGGAGTCGTGTCATGTGTCTCCATGTAGGTCTCCTCCAATGGATGTGTGTCCACAGGCCTCGGTAACAGAGCTTGTCGCTGGCAGATAGAACATGCGCACTTATCCCAAAATAACTAAACGCACCTGCTGTCTGCCCCAAAGAGTCCATTTTACGGTCCTTCACACCACCCCATGGCTCAAAGTTTGTTATGTTGTCCCAGATCCCCGTCTTCGGGATCCCGTGGTGGTGGGAGAAGAAAAGGATAGTAAAGTAGGAAAAGAGCATTTGAACTTTTTTACAATCAGTTGGCTATAATTCTAAAATGCAAACAATCAACAGATTCAAACAATTTGTACAACGGATGGCTTCGGTTGGTGTATTCGATGCCACCCGGTGATGAGGTAGGTACGAGTTGTACAGTATTAACGGTGACAATACACAATAAGGACAACAACATTACACAACCACATAACGTGTGAAAACAGAATGTGCTTAATTCACTGGGCACTTGGCAGTCATGAAAAGAATACTACACGAAGGCAATGCCTCTTTGTTTCATCGTTTAACAACTTCAATATGTCAATCGACAATTTGTCAGACAGAAATAAATTCAAACAAAATTAGTCTTCAGACCTTAGTTTAAAATACTGCTTATTGCTTTTTCAAACAGAAAGGTGTAGGCAAACATTCTTTATCTCTCTCATGAAAGTTATACTGAAAAATGTGGCAGCCCTCATATGGAAATTTGTATTTTAACAATAAAGCAAACTTAAAATATTGTTCCACATAACAAATAAAACAGGACACACTTACATACCGGGTGGACAGCTTTGTCCACCGTCTTGCTATGTACATAGTAATTATCTTAACAATATCTTAACAATCGTGGCAAATTTTTAACAATATCTTAACAATCTAAAGAGCAACAGTTTAAAGAGAACAGAAACTTAACAATATCTCAACAATTGAAAGAGAATAGAAAGTATCTCAGGCCATGGTGGAGGTTTATGGCTCTGGGGGATCAGAAGGAGGTGATTGTCCACAATTGCAAACACAAGGCCAGTGACAATTACAGGATAAATCATAACCATAATAAGCCAGAAGATTAAGTATTCCAAGAATGATTAAAATAAAAGTTGAAAGGAAGAGTGCAACCAGAAGCGTAATTGCAGCTCCTGGTGACAGCCACATTCTGTCCTTTTTAATTCTTACGATTCGTTTGGCTATTCACAGATGAGTTTGCTGCCTGCGTTGCGACCGAGAGACTGGTGGCCACGCTGCCCTGGTCTGATGGAGTTGGGGTCTGCATACGCAGTAGGAAAATGGATTTCCACACCCCCAACCCAATAAGGAATGCTCCAGCACCTGCTCCCGGAAGGGCTGGAAGGCGCATGCGTGCTTTGGGGAAAAACGTGTGCAATGAGATCTAACAGAGATTTTTATGTCTAGCAATGTTATTTTCATCACCAAGGATACTTGCAAGTAAGTATAGGACCCTGACAATCAGGACTGCACAAACAGGTTTCACACAAGATCCTAGTTACCAAGTAATTTTCCACACAGAATTCGGATGCACCAGTTACACAATGCAGGCACACAAGCCACAAAGTTCTGATGAAGTTCTGGTCTACAAACACAACAAGCGCGGGGGGTAATCGTCCTCAGGGATGGCGGCACGTAAATCTTCACAAGGCTCTGGCTAAACAGGCATTTTCGTCACACAACCCCCACCCCAGTCGTCCCTGAGAGGCACACACAGAAAACCGGAACTCCACACACAAGACCTCCCACCCCGTACATCCCTGAGAGGTGAACACATAATACAGACACGTGATACACATCAGACCTGTCCGGGCTACACAGCAGAAACGAGGCAAAGTTAAAGCGGATTAGAAGCGCAAGCCAAAGTTAAAGCAGCCGAAGGGCGCAAGCTGAAGTTTAAAGCGGGCTGGAGGGCGACACTGTCGCTTTAAGGGATCCTGCCAAGTACGCAAGTCATCTAGAATACTTTTCCCTCCTCGCCTATCTTCCACTTCAGGGGATATTGTTTTATCCTAACAGGCCGTGTTCTCTCTAAGTTTGACAACAATCCATTCTGCATTTTTAGCTTTTCCAGGCATTCCTGAGGCCCACACTCCTGGATATACCTGGTTCTTTATTTCCTCTATAATTTCCTCCCTAATGTGGCGTTCAGTGAGAGCCAAACTTAAAATTTCAATGTGATTCTTTTCTGGTATTTGAAACTCAATTTCTCCATTTTAAAATTTTATTTCAGCATTCAATTCTTCTAACAAGTCTCTTCCCAAAAGTGGCCTAGGAGCATCAGGCAGGTAGAGAAATTTATGAATTCCTACACTTTTTCCAATTTTCAATTCGAATGGTTTCAAAAGAAAGCTTTCTCAACCTGCCCAGTTGCTCCCACAATGTTAACGTTTTGTTTACTTATTGACAGTAAGGTCTGATTCAATACTGAAAAAGGTGGCACCTGTATCTACTAGAAATTCTACAGTTTTCTCTCCTTTCCCAAGCTGCATTTTTACCAAGGCTTCTGCTAGGGAAGATTCCCCTGGTTCCAGTCACTCAGCTCCTAGACCAGAAACCATTACCCATTTCAGTTTCGGACAATCCTTTTCCAATGCCCCATCTGCTTACAATACACACACTGATTTTTTCGGGAGGGGTGTATTTCCCCTCGGTGGGGCACTTGCACTTCGTCGTCTCACAGCGTTAGTGTTATTTCCCGGTAAGTTCCAGAGGGTCTCTGGCCCCCGCCGCGCTGCGCAGAGCAGGCACTGCAGCACCGGCAGCCGCTGCGCCCTCACTCTCCCCCTCCGAGGCTCCCTATTCCGACACGCCTGCCATGCAGTCTCCAGCAACCTCTCTAAATCTCTCGCATCCATTCCTTGCACTTTCTGTAGCTTTCTCCTAATATCATCTGCCGATTGTCCCAAAAACAGACATCCACTGTTCCCGGCAGAATTCCAGCCAGAATCAGAGCCTGCACCTGGGCTCTGGCCACTTTCACAAACACCGCATTCCCCGCAGGACCCAACATTGCATCCACATCCTCCCAGTCAGGCTCCTGGGTTTTCACAATTAGTTCAGATCCTTTCGCAACCTTTTCAGGATCATCCTGATAATTCCCAGCAGCATCTCCTTCTCTATCTAATCTTTCATTCTGTGCACCCACCCTTAAACACTTTTGTACAATACTACAAGCCAAGCAACATCCTTTTAACCTCCCATTTGGCTTTTTTTTTTTTTTTTTTTTTCCTATCACCAGGATCATAGGGTCCTGGGGTGCTAAATTAATTCCACATTCCTTTTGTCACTCTGGGTGATTCCACAGAGTAAAGAACATATCTGCATAACCCACTTCATCCCATTTTCTTTCCCTTCTTAAAAATAACACAAGTTGTAACAAAGTATTGTAATCTAAACTTCCATTAACAGGCCATTTTTCTCCGTCATATAACTTGTATAAAGGCCACCACTGATTGCAATATTTTATCAGAGTCTTACGACTCGCACTTCCTCCAGGTGGTCCCCCAATATCTTTCCAGTGAGTCAGAATGCAGCCCAAAGGGCTCTTTTTCAAAACTCCACCCTCTTGGTTTCCCATTCAAAAATTTATAACACACAAAGACAGGGACTGGGGCCCGAACACTTACACACACAGACACAACGATTAACAATTACTACATCCACAGTATTTCAGGTTCACACATTTATCAATCACTTTGTCCTTCTTCGGCTCTTTCCCTCGCGGGATAACAGAACCGCGGATCTGGACTCCGCACTCGCTTTGTACGTATTTGTACGTCTCACTCACACAATCCTACAAATTCAGATACAAAGTCAAGTTACAATAAACAAATTTTCCTCCGAACATTCACTCGCCCCCCCGCCAAAACCTCGGGGAGACCAACAAACGTACAGAGATTACAAAGTTAACAACAGCAGCTGCTACTCCCCAGATGACCAATGTCGACACAGGTTATTCAAAGATTTTCAAATACGCGTATACCAAACACATACGTATTACTACGCATATGTAACCAAATGCCACCCGGCGGGGTTCTCACGAACCGCGACTTATGAGTAGCCCCAAATACAAATGCACAAACAAACGATTGCACTAACCAGAAGATTAATACGAATCGTACATGCAAATGTCAAAATCAAATACAAATGCACAAACAAACGACTGCACTAACCGGATGATTAATACAAATCGTACATGCAAATGTATGCCACCCGGCGGGGTTCTCACGAACCGCGACTTATGAGTAGCTCCAAATGACCGGTCCCAAAAACAGAAACAAAAACAAAACAAAACAAACACAGAAAGAATGCCTTTTCTTACCAGTGGTCCTTGTCTGTCCCCACATGGATCCGCCGAATCGGAGAGTCCCTCCAGAGAAGTCTCCGGGGCCGGCCAAGGGAGTCTCCGACCCAGGGGTCCTGCAGCCGGACAGAGAGTCTCCTGCCTGGCTCGCCAAAACTGATACAAAAATCGGAGATCTCCAAACCCCCTTGCTTTCTAACTTTCCTCACCGAAGTGGGAAGCTAGGTGCGGCTGGGTAAGGAGTCCGAAAGAAAACTCAATAACACCAGAGTGTGTTATTAAGCAGGCATTCTTTATTGCAGCGCTGGGCAGCACTGGGGATTATCCACCATGAGTGCTCCGCCGGTTTGGCAAATTTTCAGAGAATATATACCATAACGTTATACATAGTCATAGGACTTCCGAGAAGTCATTTACATAGCCATGAGATATGCAAATGTCCGTTCGCATGCGCAGTTGTTTTCCCTGGTGGTCGTTGGGGGTCTTCAGATGAAGGCCGGTAGTCTTCCTCACTGTGTTCGCTGATTGACCCCTGCTTCTGTGCAAACTCAGTCTGAGGATCACGTAGGCCACATCCTTCGGGTAGCTGTTGCAATTCCCTTATCTCATGCATTGCCCATCCTATGGCCCAGCCATCTGAAGTGAGACCATCCTGGAGTCTCCTTATCTTACAGCCATTACCACTCTTCAAATTGTAAAAGCTTCCCTTTGTTTTGTATATCTATGTTAATCAAGTGTCTAAGGTATTTTCAACATCCCTTGCTCTGGGGACCCCAACTGTTTCATTATTTTAGTGAAGCCATACATATATTGAATTCATTTGAAGAGTCTCTTTCTGTCTGTCAAATGCAATACCACAAATCATAGCATTATTTATCTTCTAAATTGGATAAAATTATTGTTTAACTTAAATTTCTGACAAAACCAAATATTTTTTATATCATGGAATATCTTAAGATGATGCTAAATCACTCATGTTAAAGAGAAAGAAGGGGGATAATATGATACAGGGATCTTTGTATAGACTCAGGGAAAAAGAGATCAAATTAAATTATTTCCCAGGTATACAAAAATATAGATCTGTGTGACAGAGTCTCTATGGAATGATACTGGTTTGGTTCTTGTGAAATCAGTTTTAATCTGCTGAGAATTTAATTGCATTTATTTAAGGTTAATTGTGTCATGGACTTTGGAGCCTTGGTCAGGATTTTGTAATAATTTACACCTGATTAAAGCCAAAAATTATTAAATATATTTTAGGGATGCGTAATAAAAGAAAACAAATCTTGAAATCCAGGAGAAAAATGACACCTCTGCTCTAGGATATGAGTTGTTAAAGACTGATTTTTTTTTTTTTTTTTTTAATGCAAAGACAATAGCAAAGTTTGGGTTGAAATGTTTGCTATAGAAAGGCTAATGCTTTTAAACCCCATGATCACTGATGTTAGTGTAATGTTTCCAGGAGCCATATGGTTGCTTAGTCCTCCCTCTGTGTATTTATTATTCCTCCTAGTACTTTAAATTACCTTTTAGTAGGATCTCTCTGCCAAATTAAACATGAATTCACAAATATGCATATACTCAGTTGTATTGGATCTGGCTGGGATGGGGTTAACTTTGCCCATAGCAGCCCATATAGTGCTGTGCTTTGTACTTGTAACTAGAATAGTGTTGACAACACATCAATGTTTTAGCAATTGCTCAGCAGTGCTCGTGCAACACCTAGGCTGTCACACACACATGCACACACAGGGACACACACACATATATGTACATGCACCAGTAGGCTGCGGGCGGGGTAAAAAGCTGGGAGAAGACAACCAGGACAGCTGACCCAAACTGACCAAAGGGATATTCCACACCACCACACCATATGATATCATGCTCAGCAATAGAAGCTAAGGGGAAGAGGAGGGAGGGCAGGGGCACAGGGTATTTCATTTTTAAGGTGTTTGTCTTCTGAAGAGACTGCTACGTGTACTGTACTGAGGCCCTACTTCCCAGAAAGTGTCTGGACATTTCCTGCTGATGGGAAGTAGAGAACAAATACTTTTTTTTTTTTTTTGCTTTGCTTCCATATCCATTCTTTGCTTTCTTACATTAAACTATATTTATCTCGACCCACAAGTTTTTAATCTCATTTTCTCCCCCTGTCCTGCTGAAGAGAGGGAGTGAGAGAGTGGCTTGGTGGGCATTTGGCAGCTAGCCAAGGTTAATCCACCACATCAGTAAAAAAAACAAATGAAAAACCCTAAAACAATATCCACTTTTACTTGCTGCATTAACTTCACAGATGTAGGATTACTTGTGATAACAAAAAATGGAGCCCTTTGAGAACATTATAGGACTAAGGGGCACAGAGTGGCCACCTACGTTGTTCTGTTCACTAAAACACGTAACCTTTAAAACATCAGAAGCAGCCATTTATAGAGGGGGGAATCCACAGAAAACTGTTCAAGATATGAAAATTAAACATGAGACTTTAAAATCCCTGCCCTTTCCATTCTCTTGTCATACCACAGCTGCGATCTCTTCAGGGAAACCAAATGTTTGTCAGACTGTTTCTCACATTCATTCTTTATCTGTGAACTCTTTCTGACAGCCAGATGAGACTGATCGTGTAACCTCTTCCCATCTGAATCAAATGAACTAACCAGACTTTCTAATTATTTCATAATTTCCAGCCAAGTGAAACCTCATTTTGAATAAGTATCAAGTCTGTATCAATCCATAGAAAATGTAGTTTACTATTTTTTAATTATTCCTTTACAAAAGTTGACAGTACATAGTGTACTCCAGTGCAAAAATCCACAGAAAAACCTACACTCATGAATAGAAATTCTGATGAGGAACACAATATTTCATATTCTCATGTCATGTAAAATCCCTGTACTGTTTGATTTGAAGACCAAGACACCTACAGTTTAATGCTTTGGATGCTAGAGATAGAATACACTCAGTAAAATAAACTTGTATCATATGTCAAGGTTTCCTGTTATGCACATTCATCCACTCCATTATTCTTCCTTTTAACCTTTCGTAATTTTTTGACTCATGTTCTTTAGTCTTTAATAAAAAATATTCTGCAAGCACAATCTAAGGCTATAACTTTTGCCCGGTCTTCCTTTTATTTATAAGAATAACGCTGACATGTCCCTCCTACAAGGCTCTTTGATATGGGTTAGAGATCACACCTGCCACTGAAATCACTCTTCCAGTGATCTATCCTGGTGTTCTAATATGTGTGGACATCATACGTATAGTTAGAGTAGGAGGATAACAAAGACACTTCACTTTGGTGACATTTCCCTCCTGTACCCCTGCCAAAAATAAAAACAAACAAACAAACAGAAAACTACAAAATATCAAACACACTGGCATAAAAAGATTCTCTAAAGAAGCTACGAAGAAATTAATACAACAGTAATTAATTAATTCTTTTTTTTCAATTCAATTACCTGCTGTCTTCCATGGACTTCATTTCGAATTCAATTTTATCATAATTTTCCTTGCCTTTGTTGGTGTTCTTTTATTTTATTCTTTTCTTTAATTGGATTTTACTCTAAAACCTGCCTGCTTTTTTAATGAATCATTTTGCACAGCATTATCATAAGTCTTTAACCGGGTACCAGCATGGGATCTTCTCTAGATTCTCACATCCAACCTATTCAAAGTTAGACAGATTCTTTTGCATAGTGGCTCAAAGACATCTTTTCTATGGGTCCACATCACTAGTAACCTTGTGCACTCTCTCTCATATTGATTACCTAAAACATTCTTTCCACTTACCTTCATGAGATGCAATCATGCCTGCCTAATAGCCAGCCAAAAAGCTAATGCAAAGCTTTTTTCTCAGTCTGTCACTAACTTTATTTTTTTTCAGTACTTAAAGGGGGCCTGTAGGAAAGATGGGGACAAAATTTTTAGCAGGGCCTGTTGCAATAGAACAAGGGGTAATGGTTTTAAACTAAAAGAGCGTAGATTTAGACTAGTTATAATGAAGAAATTTTTTACGATGAAGGTAGTGAAACACTGGAACAGGTTGCCCAGAGAGGTGGTAGATGCTCCATGCCTGGAAACATTCAAGGTCAGGTTGGACAGGGCTCCGAGCAACCTGATCTAGTTGAAGATGTCCTTGCTCACTGCAAGGGGATTGGACTAGTTGACCTTTAAAGGTCCCTTCCAACCCAAACTATACTATGATTCTATGATTTATAACCCTTCTTCTACACTATTCTATTGGTTGCTTTTCTGACAGCAGAATAGAAATACACTTATCTTAACAGTCAAGGATCTTCCAGACTACCTCTATCAGCTCTCAATTATTATTCAATACCCAGAGACTGATTCTTGTCTATAACCAGCAGTTGAGTCTAGCTTCACAAGCTTTTTTTTTTTTTTAAAAAATAACAGTTATAATTATGATGAGAAAGAATCTACAAGAGTTCCAAAAAGAGGTGGGAAATTACCCTAAGCTACTTTGCTGATGTTTTAACAAACGATTCCCGTGAGCACTTGCCAACACATCACATAGGCTAGTACAGTAATGGGTTTGACTCTCCTTCTGACTAATTCAGTTTTCATGAAAAGGGAATTAAGTCATAAGAAATATGCAAGCTCTTTGATAAGTAAAAATAGTTTAATCTTCACCTACTTTTAAATCAACTGTGGCGGTACATGACCTACTAGATAATGTTTGCTGTAAAATGCTTCAATTTTCTAAATATACTTTGTGAAACGGAAACACTCCTTCCTTCTGCCATCTTAGAGAAAAAGAGTTCTTTGAGGGATTGCTCTAGTTCTCTTTTCCAGTCCATTAGATCTTTTATATTAATATTATACATTTAATCACTTATTTAAAGAAATAATTCTGCTTTCTTTTTCCCTTTATAGAGTTATAACCTAGCATAAAGCGCTGATGCCCTTTATCCACACATGCAAAGTGATAGTTGTTCAGCATGATCATGTTCTAGAAAATATTCAGTTGCTGAAAGTATTTTCCCCTTGAGATTTAAACTACCAACAAACAATATCATCTGTGTACCAAAAAGAAAAACTAACAAAAAAAGAACCCCACCCAAACTCAAACCCCAAAAACTAACCCAAAGGCCTAAAAAACCTCTGGCATCAGATTTACCACAGAGAATATAGACTTTAAGAACATTTATCATCATGGTGACTGTACAAATAAGGTAACTTTAACAAAAGCAATTTAAGAAAGACATACTATTAGCTTGGTGAAAAGAATAATAATATTTAAATATTGGAAAATAATGGAAGAAAAAGAGTTCTTACTGATTTTTTTTTAAACAGAAAGGAAAAACCTCTGGATTTTTCTTTATTCTGGAAATCATAGAATCTTAGAACCCTAGAATACCTCAAATTAAAAATGACCCATAAGGATCATCGAGGCCAACTCCCTGCTCCTCACAGGACTACCTCAAGATAAACCATATGACTAAGAGCATTGTCCAGATGCCCCTTGAACTCTGAGAGGCTTGGTGCTGTGACCACTCCCCTGGGGAGCCTGTTCCAGTGACCGATTACCCTCTCAGTGGAGAACTTTTTCCTAATGCCAAAACGTGGATAGAGCAGCTGATATCCAGCTTGTGTTAAGCTCTATAAAATATTCTCAGATATTCTTCTTTTCTTAACGAGATATTAACTGATGAAGGTAAGTTGTATAGAGCACAGAATGCTTTTCAAAATACTCTGTTTAATTTGTAAAGGTAGTACCCTAGTAGCTATTCCAGATCTGATGACTGACAAAGAGGCAAAGGACCCATCTGCAGGAGAAAAATGTCATTTTGGTAACTGCTGAAAAAATATAATCTTTTTTAAAAAAATGGTTGTTTTGGGAATTACACACAAATTATCATAAATACTTATGAATTTTAATGCTTTAATCGGAACACGTCCTTATTAAAATTGAAAAATCATTGGAAAATGAATACAAACATCTAGTGAAGGAGTATGATAAGGAAGGGGGCCTAGGAGTGTATGTGATGAATTGTCTCTGTCTCAATCATTAATACTGAAAATCCTCGTAACCATTCAATGTACTATATTTATTAAGTGAATAGTAATAGAATGAAAACTGCATATGTCATTATTTGCCTTCAAGTAAATGCAGAAATTTTCATCAACCTTGACATTCAAATAATTTGAGCATCAACAGTTAAAAGTACATAGTCTGTTACAGTAATTATTTTTGGTAATTAAACACCAGTTACTGTATCAGAAGGGTAACCAGAGGGGGTTTTTATAACAGAAAATACCATGAGCATAATCCTGTATTGGAAAGTGCTGTTGCATGTTTGTAATGACTCTCTAAAAATAATTGTGGAACATTACATGAGTTCTATGCATGTAACAGGTGAAGTACACAGATTTGCAATGTATCTGAGAGTGCTCATATTTTTTCTTGAACTCTTCCATGCTACCTCAATCATTTTCATGCTCTTAGCTATTTATATGGGTCACTCAATTTTTTCTATAATAAGCAGTCACTAGATCATTAGGGGCTTCATTGTAAACAAAGGTGCTTAGTATTGCATCTTGCCTATGTTGTAGCAGTAAAACTAAACTGTATTTTTTAAGAAAGTACCGTAAACATTGGCTTAAGCATTAAGTTCACTGACAGCTTGTATGTACCATATAGCTCTAAGGTCCAGGTATGTAGCTGGAATTCTAATGCTTTGTTTTTCATTTGCTAAGTCACCAAAGTTGTTTTGAACCATTAGAGTTCTTCTGAATCCTAATGAATAATTCACCATTTTTTATTTGAGTGATAGATTCTCTGACGTTATCAGTCAAGCAGAGATACACGATCCTGTATTACAGCCTCATGAAATGTCAGATAATACTTCAGCATAAACATTTACTTCAAGATGGCGTGAGAGAAAGTACTCTTAGAGTACCTAGTTTCATGAAGTGATAATTTTCCAGGTTCAGGCTTGTTCTTCAGGTTTCTCTACTGCTATCACAGAATCATAGAATATCCTGAGCTGGAAGGGATCCACAAAGATCGTAGAGTCCAACTCCAGACGCCACATAGGGCAACCTAAAAGTTAAACCATATATCTAAGAGTGTTGTCCAAACACTTCTTGAACACTGACAGGCTTGAGACCATCTACAAAGTACATTCAATATGACAAAACTTATTGGGGAGACAAACATAAGGAGAGAAGAATGAGACCAGTAGTCATGAGATCATACCATTTACCTAAGGCCAGAAGGCTATCCACATACACATCTCCATGGCTGTCACAATAACCGGCATACATAACAATTATCAGAGCGTAATTCCAGAATCCTATACATTCTCTTCAATATAGTTCCTAGTTATTAATGACCTCTTGAAAAAAAGGAGAAAAGAGATGACACTCAACAACCAGAATGACAAAAATGGCAGAAAAAGCCAATTCCAGTCGCTCTTTCAAACACTCCATCTCTGATCTCTCAGTTCTGCTCCTCAAAGGAGAACCAAAATCTGAAAGACCAGACTAAAATGCAAAACCATTTTAAATGAAAAAGCATTCAATATAGATTATCTTTTTGGCATATCATAATTGTCCACAAACTCATTCCCTGCCAAATTGTCGGTGTTTCACACTGCTACTCCATAAAGACATGCATTATACCACAAACTTCATTACTGTCCTCTTTGCCACATCATCTTTTGCTTTACAGGTGTGAAACCCCCTTTGTCCTTTGTTGTCTAGTCAATTAACATTAATGAAATTAATGAATTATTTTGAACTATAGTCAGAATGCTTTATGTATCTGAAAACATGAGGAGTAGCTAGAATATAGAATCAGAATATATAGTATGTGAAGATCAAAAAGATCTTACATGATTATCTTTACTTCATGTAATTTCTATAACACTGTGGGGGGAAAAAGATGAGTCGTTTTAGAAGCTTTAGAGGAGAGGAAAACAAAATATTTCTAGAAGGTGATCTATCTATAACAGAAGGAATCATAAGGGATTTTTTTTGATAGAAATAAGCAGAAGGTGAAAAGAGGAAATAAAGACAGTGTAAATGAAAATGACAAAATGACAAATATAGAAGAAGCTTGTTCCAAACATGGCCTGTCTTGTCAAATTCAAATATTAATCAATTGACATGGATTGAAAACAGAATGTAAGAGAAAAAACACAACATACAGTAAGATGGAGGGATATTGCCATAACCACATTGGATGACAAAAGAAATGTCTGGCAAAATGCTTTGGACAAAGTGAAGTGTGCAAGATCATTATCAGAACCTGAGAGACAAAGAACAGAATTGTATCAATATCAGGCATTATCAACACCTGTAACCAAGGAACCTCCTGATGCTGCAGAAATATTAAAACTTAAATATTCAATTAAAAAAAAATCCCACGGCAGAATCTGTCCACATCCACTACTTTATTTTTATTGCATGTTCTGTATTTCCTTCCACTTTCTTTGACTTCATTGATCTCAGCTCAGTTATGCTGAGATCTACATTAGCCAAGGATCTGGACCCAAACATTTTACAGCTGGCATATGACCAGCATAGGTGAATACCATAAGATGTAGAAACTTGTCCTGTTTCCATTAAATAGCAAAACTGTCACTGATTTTAAGAGAGCCAGGGCTTTGGTCACAGATCTTAAAGTTTGCCTTATCAACATTATTTCTGTGTATAAAAATCACTGGAGTGTGACATAACAATACCTGTCAGTGATACTTTACAATGGCTGATTAAAGTATGGATTGTTTTTTCTCTCCTTTCCTATAGTATGTAGTCAATCAAAAATAAGTATCTTTGAATTACATAGGCAATTTGTTGGGAAAATGTCTCATTTTTTAAAGTGCTTTTACTATCTATTCTGGAAGCTTCCCTTAGAAACTACAAAATAAATGACTGCTGCTCCATCAAGAAAGCTCTACTTGTATTCTGCAGGCACCAGTTTTGTTTTACTCTCAAATTCCTAATGGAGTTTAAAATTAAAATTAATGTTTCTGTTTATTTTCTAGTGTATTCAAAAGCCTAATCAATGATGTCAGCACATCTCAGTAATAGTGTTTCTCTGTTAATGTCTGATATAGGCAGTAAAGGAAGCATGGGGTACTGTTCAGTAGGCCCATCACTGCAGGATTTTTATGTTGTCAGCTGTGAACAAACTGAGCTGTAATAAATAGTGAAATTAGTGGAAATAAAATAGCACACTGACAAGACTGGATATGTATTGAGCAGGACACTTTGCAAATGCATAGTCTTCTACCCAAAATGATTAGAATCTGAATAGAAAGGGGAAAATAGCAGTCTACCCAGAAACTAAAGACATTCCTGGTCTCTCAATCCCATTTTAGCTTTGCATCTTCTAAAGCTCTTTATCTCACTAACAGTGCAGTGTTCTGCCTTCGACAGGTGCCCTTGTACTCCTATATTCCTGAATGCCTGTTTTTGATACATTCCAGTATTCACAGTGTTGATCGGTTATCACTTAAAGCTTTTCTTAAGATAATCTTTCATATGTACTTCTCCCCCTGGAACTGTCACTCCATCATTTAATCTTGATAGCTCTGTATATGGACGATTATGTCTCCTCCATTAACATTGCTTATGCGGCAGCTGTTTTATACGAATCTCCTTTGTTCTCATAGTCTTTGCTGTCAATAGCACAGCTGTCTTAGTTGTACACTGGCTTTGTTGATTTCAAGTTAGTGAGCCTATTTAAATCAGTTGAATCTGGATCTAAACCTTTGAGATTAACATGAGACAAATGTTTTCTATGGAGAAACAAGTAAAAAGTACTTGAGCGTAAGCCTTCCTTTTAAAATACAATTTAAAACATAATTTATTGATAACTTTCATTTGGAAAACAGAAAAGAAGAAAATCTTCTACATTTTTTCTACTACACAGCAAATTTAAAGCATGAATCCCTAAGCAATTTGACTATATTATACTACATGCACATAAGAAACATTGTAACTTAAATTTTACTTCATTGTTTTATAAGCTAAGCATTTAAATTCCCACTATCTATAAAATACTAGAGGTTGCAACTGTAACTGCAATCTCAAATAGATTCCTCTGTTAGTTTTTTCCATGGATCTTAAGTTTAGAGATCTTTTAAGTTACATATGCAAGTCTCTTAGAAATACTGCATGAATTCACACAGTACCTCTGATTCACTTTATTGTATGATTTCCTGAGAAATGTGAATATTGTGCAAAATTTCAGGATATTAATGGAATTTACAAGGTCAGAATACTATCAAACTGTCATGATGGTTAAGAAAAACAGTCCCCATTGATGTATGCCTTAAAAACAGCTAAGAGCCAAACAGAGAATTGAATTAATGCAGCATGCTCTTGATCAATACACCTGCTGGCCATTAAGCCTTTAATACTGCCACTAGTACATTCATTTTCCACCCTATTATGGTCTTACAAAATTATCTTAAATTTTACTTTAATGGATTACAAATCAAAACAGAAAAAGAAGTAAAATATAGCAGATGACTATTTGACTTCTAATGCTGAAGAGTATTGATACTTTGATTAAATTTCATAAGTAACTTAACCTCACTTAAAGCATAAAACAACAGCTTTGAACAAAGAACCTCATTTCTCTTATATTATACAGTAATTGATGAATATTTTATACTTTATAGTAAGAAAAAATATTCATAAATGTATATATAAAGTTTTACGGATATTCAACCAATATTAAGATAGTGTTAAATTAATATCTACTAAGATCAGACATTTATTCTAGAATAACACACTGCAGTACAATACAAAATAAGTCACTACCACTCATTAGCAACGTGTTCAGTATAACTGGGTTCTCGATATAACTCATACTCATCAGCTCACAGTTGGCAGAAGAAAATAACACCAAAGTTTTCAAACCTCACAAAAGAAAGTTAGAAAATGAATGTTAATAGAAAAATACATACAGCATGAATGATCCTTAGTAGGATCAAATTGGTAGATGATGTAACCAAGAGAGAATACATCCACCTATGTCTTTGTCACTCAGAGATGAAAGGATATAATTATTAGCTGGGAGAGTAGTGCACAGGTAATTGTTATTAGTTGCATAACTGTGACTTTGGCCCTCCAGATTAATACTAGGATTACTTTGCTTAGTGTATAACTACCATTACTTCACAAAGAAGAGAGTATCTGTCAATACCCTCTTCAGATATTTCACCTGAACTCTGTAACCACAAGTTCTGCTCGTTCATTTGTGCAATAAAGTGTGCAACTTTGCAACTCACATCAGGGATGTCTGGGGCTCAGGAACTTTTCTTATTTTATGTAGATCAGCATGAGTCAATCTGTATCTTATGACCAAAAAGAAGAATGTAGTAAAGGGGTGTTTACTTTACAAATGATTAAATTCTCCGCCAACTTCATGGATCAATAATTGACAAGACTTAAGGCGGATAATGCTGGAAGGTCAGATCCACCTAGGCTTACATGTTTATTTTTCTCTCTCTTCCAACTCTTGCTGTTAAAGCAGTAACTCTCAGGAATAACCTTGGAAAAAACCCTCTGATCTTGTACACACAATGCTGTTGACTTACATTGGCAATGTTTTGATCTTAAAAAACAACTTTGTGCCATTTGCACTAAATTTTCGGGAGGGATAATAAACACTTGTTTTTTAATACTAGTATGCGATTTTAAAGTCTCAACACATTAAAATATAAAATACTAAGTTAAGTTATTTTTAAAGTCTTTATTGAGGAAAGACTGAAAATCCACTTCCATTTTATGCATGCTTGGCAGAGATTTGGGGCTGAGACAGTGGACATCTGTTTTAGTACTAAAATATCCTGAAGGAGATGTCGTTGTCAATAAGGATTTTGCTTTTTTTTTTTTTCAGTTTGCAATAACATGGCAGTGACCTGGATTAAATATCTGAACTTCCTTAAAGAGCTCAGATCATAGATCAAAATGAGAGTAATGTAAATTAACAGTTGTATAGAAAACAGTGCATGAGGACAGGTTTAGAAAGGGAGTTATTTCACTTCTAAAACTTAAGACTGAGTACGGAAATGTTAATGCTTTCCAAATTCATCAAAGGCTAGGGGGAAAGGAATAATCTGTTTTTTATGTCCATATTAAGTGGGTTTCAATCAAAGCAAGGGAAATTCAGGTTACAGTCTAAAAATAGCTTTCTGATGGTAACAATAATGAAACACTGGAATAGTTTGATGTGGGGAGACTGGATGCCTTTAAAAAGAGGTTAAGTAAACATCTATTGGGAGATTCATAGCTAGAGCTAATATTGCCTTAGATCTGGAAGGTTGGCTAGGTGACATTCCAGTCCTCTGTCACTCTATGTGAGCCATACAGAAAACTACACAGAAGAACAGAATTTTGCCTAAGTCTATTTAAGACAGGCGAAGGGGAAAAAAAACCTAGCAGATTTATTGATGTATAGTGTATGTCATGGCTCACATTTCATTATCAGATTGTTACACTTCTGCTAGTGCAAACTTTTAGTCTTGGTGACTTGTTTGAATCTTGTTTGAAATGTGTGTTTATATTTATACGATATGCATATGATGATAAAATAAGAAAAAAATGTAGCTTCGGGAGCTACATCAGAATAAAACCAATTTGAAAAGACCACTTCCATTGGCAAAGGGAGTCATGATCAAATACTTATTTCTTTGCTAGGTGTTACATGTTTTGGGTCCCATAATTTTTTCTAAGCACCGTATTCCATCTAGGTTTGAAAGATTCTTTATTTTTCCATAGAAAAGTGTTAGACAACGGCATTTCTCCTTTGCTTTATGCCTTTGAGGATTTAACCCAATCTGCAAATACATATAAATCTTTCCTACATGACGGTTATAACAGCCTGAGCAGAAGTTAGGGCCTATGCAACAGTAACTTTCAGATGTTTTTCAAATGCTTCATCACTGAGCTAGAGTTTATTTCAGATATAAAATAGATAGAACAGGTGCTATCAAACAGTTTTATTTCCTTTGTGACATAAAGCCTCCATCCCATGAATGAAAGCCTAGTTCTTTCCAAACAGTAAACTTGCTGAAAAATAGATTGAAGAGCTTTACAATGACAACCTCAAGGCATAACGGAGACAGTGCTATAGTGAGAAATACAGAAGAAACTAGCCAGATTTAATGGGGAAACAAAATGGGAAAATTCTATATTTTGAATGGGCTGAAGGGAAGGTAAATTTCCCTACCATACACTTTTCCTTATAATAAGAACATTAAAGAACAGCAAAACAAACTTATTAACCAACAACATTTACTTCAAAAGAAAGCTCCAAATATTATAATTTAAAATGTTTAGAGTAAGAAAAATAAGTTTTCTTCAAATAATTCTGTTTTGCTATTTATTTTCCTACACCTTAACAGAAACGTACAGAATAAGAAATTAACTCATCAGTTCTTACTGTTATTCTTGATCTCTTTGATTAGAAGGAAATAAAACTAATATCTTGTACTTTTCTAGGTCTAAGACAGCATGGTTCTACACTGGATCTGAGTCACCTGCCAGATGATATGGAAAGAATCATTTGAAGTGTGGTTTTCCTACTAGGATGTCTATATTTCAAGTTGCCTGTGTAGACAACCTAACATAAGGTAGCTTTGGTTTTGGTCAGGGTTCTAGTCAAGGATCTATTCAACTTAAGCAATAACAGCAAGTTAAAAAAATTAAGGGACTATTGTGTTGCTCCTTCCAAAATATTTACTTGTATACGGCATTTATTCAATAGCTGGATTTCGATGAAAAAAAAAAACAATCTTTTTTTTCCGTTGATCAGTTCTAAACATTTATTTCAAGGAAACAAGGCAAATAAAGTCCAAAATATAGCTGACAAAGTTCAGAAAAGAGTCACCTTTGAGAGTATGGGAAGCACAGCCTTTCACATTGAGTAAGGTTTTTAATGCTGTATTTGATGAACTGGAATAAAAAAAAATATGATAAGAATCAAATCTGGAAAAAAAATCACTGAAGAATTATCATTTATTTTGGAGTTTCCAGCCACACAACTGAAATAAGTAGGGCAAGACAGACAAGGTAATGAAAATGAATACAGGGGCCCATATTCATCTTATCTAATTTTGGCTGAATTAAGTAATGTACTAAGTCAAGAGCTTGTATGCCTAAGGAACTGTACAAAGTCAATGTCGAAAAATAGACTCCTCTATATGGTGCTTCACTTCATCCCAAATCTTAAAATATTTCATGAAAGTGCTGTCTCTTGCAAGCTATAGTGCATAAATTTTGAAGAGACAAAACTGGGACAACTAATATTAGCTCAGTATAATGAAAAAAAGAAGACCTGAATGCAAATCAATGAGACCCAAACAGAAAGACTAAGAAAAGGATATTTAAAACATCTTTCTCAAAAGGGATGAACAGAAATGATTCCCAAGGAAAGACAAAAAAGGGTTAAAAAAAAGATTTTACTGAGACGAGCTATGGCTACCTGAACTTGACTTTGAACTGTACAGGTATACAAGATCTAAGCATGCAGATTTCCAGAAATGTGGCCCTTTTGGTCCAAGACAATTAGCCTTTAAGTAATTAGTCTGAGTATCCAAGGCTTTTTGAACTTTCTGGGCTTTCTTTGAAGTGCTTAAAATGTCTTACATCTTAATCTAAAGTCTGAAAATGTGGGAAAAATATGAACCAAAATAGTAAGGAAAACAGTTGTCAATATTTTATATTCCAAATTTACATTAATTTAGAACATAAAATTTATTCATTATTTCATATTCTTTGCAAAGAATACAAAACCAGAACTATGGATATTTCAAGTAAAATTTAATCTTCACCTATTAACATTTTTCAAGGAATATTTTTTTCACATTTATAGGCAATAATAGTATTGGATCTGCTTTTCTATTCTCTTCAGTTTACAGTGACTCCAGCAGAATATTGGAGTGTTAAGTAGATGTATATGACTCCATAATTACTTTCCCTTATTCTAGTTCTTATAAAGAGTAGGATATTTTAGAGACTTCTCTACTGTCATCTGCTGTCATAAGTTCCCAGGAGAAAGTCCTCAGTCTTGGTTTAACTCACATACATTCTGTTTCTTTTTTTCTTTAAAATTATAGAATCATAGAATCACAGAATGGTTTGGGTTGGAAGGGGCCTTAAAGATCATCTAGTTCCAACGCACTTGCCACGGGCAAGTACACCTTCCACTAGACAAGTTGCTCAAGGCCTCATCCAATCTGGCCTTAAACACTGCCAAGGAGGGGGCATCCACAACTTCTCTGGGCAACCTGTTCGAGCGTCTCACCACCTTCTCAGTAAAGAATTTATTCCTAATATCTCACCTAAATCTACCCTCTTGCAGTTTAAAACCATTCCCCCTCATCCTGTCACTACTTGCCCTTGTAAACAGCCCCTCTCCCACTTTCCTCTAGGCCCCCTTCAGGTACTGTAAGGCTGCTAGAAGGTCTTCCCGAAGCCTTCTCTTCTCCAGGCTGAACACCCCCAACTCTCTCAGCCTGTCTTCATAGGAGAGGTGCTCCAGCCCTCTCATCATCTTCATGGCAGCTTGGTGTCATTGGCAAACTGGCTGAGGGTGCACTCAATCCCACTGTCCGTGTCGCCAACAACGATATTAAACAGCGCCAGTCCCAATACCAACCCTTGAGGAACGCCACTCGTCACTGGTTTCCACTTGGACATCGAGCGGTTGACCATAATTCTTTGAATGCGACCATCCAGCCAATTCCTTATCCACTGAGTGGTCCATCCATCAAGTCCATGTGTCTCCAATTTAGAGACAAGGATGTCATGCGGGACGGCGTCAAGTGCTTTGCACAAGTCCAGATAGATGACATCACTCTTCCCTATCACAATGTGTCACAAACGTATCACAATTTATTGTTGAAACATGCTAAGGATTGCACAGTGGAAGAATCTTCATCTCCACTTTGTACTGTTGGAATATAAATACTAGAGAATACTTTTATAGCAACTTTCATTACAACAACATATATATTACTATAGAAGTACATGTTAGATTATTTTACAAATGTACAGACCGTGGTACCAGTTTAACAACTGAGAAAGAGGGAAAATATAATCCCAGTGATATCAAATGCTGTTTTCTGGTGGAACAGTAGTTTCCCCAAACAAAGTAAAATAAGTTTTAGTGTTTAGTGCTAACTTGACAGAATAGTTATCAGAGTATAGGCATTTCAATGTTTATTACCTATGCTTTTCACAGTCATTTTTTTTTGCTAAGTCGTGGGCAACGGGAGAGGTGCCTGAGGACTGGAGGAAAGCGAATGTCACTCCAGTCTTCAAAAAGGGCAATAAGGAGGACCCGGGGAACTATAGACCGGTCAGCCTCACCTACATCCCTGGAAAGGTGATGGAACAACTTGTCCTTGGTGCTGTCTCTAGGCACATCAAGGATAGGGGGATCATTAGGGGCACTCAGCATGGCTTCACCAAGGGGAAGTCTTGCTTAACGAACCTGATAGCCTTTTATGAGGATGTTACCCGGTGGATAGATGATGGTAAAGCTGTGGATGTGGTCTATCTCGATTTCAGTAAAGCGTTTGACACGGTCTCCCACAGCATCCTTGCAGCTAAACTGAGGAAGTGTGGTCTGGATGATCGGGTAGTGAGGTGGATTGTGAAGTGGCTGAAGGAAAGAAGCCAGAGAGTGGTGGTCAATGGGACAGAGTCCAGTTGGAGGCCTGTGTCTAGCAGAGTCCCTCAAGGGTCGGTACTGGGACCAGTACTATTCAATATATTCATTAATGACTTGGATGAGGGAATAGAGTGCACTGTCAGGAAGTTCGCTGATGACACAAAACTGGGAGGAGTGGCTGACACACCGGAAGGCTGCGCAGCCATTCAGAGAGACCTGGACAGGCTGGAGAGTTGGGCGGGGAGAAATTTAATGAAATATACCAAGGGCAAGTGTAGAGTCCTGCATCTGGGCAAGAACAACCCCATGTACCAGTACAAGTTGGGGGCAGACCTGTTGGAGACCAGCGTAGGGGAAAGGGACCTGGGGGTCCTAGTGGACAACAGGATGACCATGAGCCAGCAATGTGCCCTTGTGGCCAAGAAGGCCAATGGCATCCTGGGCTGTATTAGAAGGGGTGTGGTTAGCAGGTCAAGAGAGGTTCTTCTCGCCCTCTACTCTGCCCTGGTGAGGCCGCATCTGGAGTATTGTGTCCAGTTCTGGGCCCCTCAGTTCAAGAAGGACAGGGAACTGCTAGAGAGAGTCCAGCGCAGAGCCACGAAGATGATTAAGGGAGTGGAACATCTCCCTTATGAGGAGAGGCTGAGGGAGCTGGGTCTCTTTAGCTTGGAGAAGAGGAGACTGAGGGGTGACCTCATTAATGTTTATAAATATGTAAATAGCAAGTGTCATGAGGATGGAGCCAGGCTCTTCTCAGTGACATCCCTTGACAGGACAAGGGGCAATGGGTGCAAGCTGGAACACAGGAGGTTCCACATAAATATGAGGAAAAACTTCTTTACGGTGAGGGTGACCGAACACTGGAACAGGCTGCCCAGAGAGGTTGTGGAGTCTCCTTCTCTGGAGACATTCAAAACCCGCCTGGATGCGTTCCTATGTGATATGGTCTAGGCAATCCTGCTCCGGCAGGGGGATTGGACTAGATGATCTTTCGAGGTCCCTTCCAATCCCTAACATTCTGTGATTCTGTGATTCTGTGATTTTTCTTCTGATTTTACCTAGTTACATAATGAAGAGGATAAAACTATTCCCAAATTTACAAAATTACGATAAATCATACCTTTGCAATGAATTTGATTTAATAAATTTGGTTTCTATTTGCAGTGACTTCACTTTTTTTTTAAATACATACAGTCAGTTCTGATTTAATTTTACTTTGATGTGTTTTAAACATTTCCTACCAGCACTTGACCATTGATTTTTTAGGTGAGTGTGACCAAACTTATATGGCTCTCAATCCAGTAACATTTTTAAAAGTAGAAAGATAAGAATTTTTGAAAAATACTCTTACTTCTTGTGAAGACACAAATAACTCGGTACTTTTCTCTCTCTACATATACAAAAATTTCAAATGTCATATTTCATATTTCAAACAGTTAATATTTCAGATGTTTCTGTCAGCTGAAGAAAAAAGAATTGTAGTAGAGTATGTGATAAGTATCGGTAACTGCAGAAAGCATAAATAAAAGGAGAAATACAGTGCTTTGTTTGTCTTGATAATACTGGGTTTCTGTATATGAAAAAAAACAACAACAAAACAACCTAAACTTTCTTCGATGGCATTGTTGAATATAAGAGACAGTGAACTAAACTCTGTTCCTTACATGAGTACAGCTGTCACTAAAGTCAATAGAAATCCTCTTTTTTATGGAAAGGGGATATTTGGCCCTTAGTGACTGCGAGTGAAGCATTATGTGGCAGTAATGCTCAACAAATGTGGAAATGGCAGCTGGAAGAGGAATATGAGAATAGATTGGAAGTGACAATAAGCCTGACTATATGTACAATCTTTTTTGTAGAAATGAGCTAAAAGTAACATCTCAAGTACTGTCACTTGCCACTAGCAGCTATTCTTAATAATCGAGAATAAGCAAAGTGGCTTATAGGCCAAATGTTTCTATGGAGAATAAAAATTGAATTATTTCCTGAAGCTGAATACGATACCCAATTTACAGTACCAATAACAAATCCAACTGACCTTAATGCAGAAGTTTGGGCACTGAGAATCTCAGGAAGTAATATTCACTAACACTATCCATAGTTTCTTGCTAGATGTGAGCAGACTCTTGATTTCATTTTGGAGGAAGAAAAAGGAGATACTTAAAATATATATACATAAGTAATGGCAGAGAATCAGAATTTCAATAGCTTCAGACTGTGCCATTCACATCATTCTGTCTGGAAGTACAAATTATTATAACATTTGGTGTTCCTAAAAATGCCTGAAGGGGAAGGAATTTTGAATCATTTTGACATTTTTGTTATTTTATAATTCAGGTGTATATAAGCTTAAATTAGCACAGCTGAACTTCAAACAATGTATAAATAATTTTAGTCCTGTGTAAATCCCCTGTATTGATACTCAGACTAATTTTAATTTAAGATTTTTTTTTTTTTTTGTGAAAAGACAATGAGGCAATTTTGTAAAAAGGATTCCCTCTATAAATCAGGTATACATAAACTAGCCCAAGACACCTAATGCTGTTGGGCATCTGTACCTCTCATATCACTTTCAGTGCATTTTTCAGATAAGGAAAATTAATTATTTGTCAAGAGAAACAGTAATATAAATTTGAATGGGAATAATAGTCAAAGACTTTTGGTTTCTAGATCTCACACTTCTAAAGAGCACTATTAAGTTAAAATTCGCCTAGGGCTTTTTGCATGTTGGTCATAAATCTTAAAAAGAAAGGCATTACTACTTCATGGATAACTAGGGAAGTCTGCTTTGGGAAGCATAATATTTCAGAGAGAGCTTTTTAGAATGACTAGTGGTTTTTTTTAAATCTGGAAGTGTAAACTCCTCCTTGGATGTCAGTTCTATTCAAAGTGTAAGACGGACAAAAAACAACACTCAGGCAATTTGGGATCTGAATTCCTTGCGGGGAAGGGTAGACGTTGAAGAACTTGTACTTAGAGAGGTTTTATCTTCTTCCTTAAAGAGGAAGTCCTTAAAGTCCTTTCTAAGACTGACCATAAGACTAATACTTGATAAATGTGCTGGTATTTATATATCTGTATTATTCAAACTGATTTTTCACTTTTTTAAGCATATCCTCTTATTTCTTGTAATTACAGTAAATACTGAGAAAAATATTTTCACATTTCAGTCATACAGAACTGGTGTAGGTGCCTGTACAAAGTGAACAGAATTTGGACCTGGTTAACATCCATTGCCAATACATGAGAAAGGAGACAGAAAAACAAACCAAAAACTGCAAAACAACCAACCAACCAACAAAACCCAGAACAAAACTAGATACTGAGTTTCCAAAGTGTTTTCAGGCAGTAATCTCAGTAGCAAAATAATTTCCTACATTAATTTTGAACATTGAGTCTTTCTGTTATTTTAATAAAAATTGAAGACTTCTGGTAACTGTTATTGCTTCAGCTCTTTCCTAAAACACTGTAATGTGTGCTTTTTAATAAAAGAGCTCTGGAATAATATTCCACTAAGCAAATTTAATAAAGCTCTAGGGTGCATTCTGAAATCCTTCCTCCAGCCTGCAAATAGGTGCAAGTTGTTTCAATAAAATGCTAAAAACACAAACCTGGAACCACTCTGGATTTGAATGGCTGCAGCTGAGATTAATTTTTTACTTTAAAAGTTATAATTCAATTTGTATAATAGAGACTACTATAGTTATTTATTAGGTAGTAAATGATCATTTTGTTTTGTAGTATGCCAGTTCAGAAAGTATATCTTGGTTTCATTGGCACAGGTTCCACGAATTCATAAAAATAACACTGGTTTTAACTAATAAGTAATTCTAGCAACAAATCTTTACTTTCCTTATCCTTTTGCATCACAGTTGTAAAATATGGATAATAATATCTGCCAAATCTGACAAAACAATATTGTGACTATGAATGGTTTTTAAGGATAAGTGGATGAGGACTGTAATCAAAAAGACCTTCAGTAAAATATAAGATTCTCTAAACAGTGTAATATCTGAATGAAGTACAGCAGATAAATAGGAATGTCATACTGAACAGTGCAGACAGAAAGCAATATTGAGTTTGCCTCATCCTGTAAGCATTTTCTGTATCAAGGTACTGTTCTTGAACATAGGTATTCAGACTTTTTAAGTCAATAAAGCTACTAAAGGTGGAGAAATGAATACATGAACAGTGTTAACTGGGGAGAGGCCTGAATAAGGAAGGATTAGAAAACCAAAGCATTGTGTAACTCCTGAATTGCAAGGAAAAAACACAAAAAAAGTCTGAATTGATACTGTACAGACAACTAGACAAAAATTTAATGCATCCTAACTTTTAAATAATTGAATTTGCAAACTTTACAACATTTTGATCCTTTTCAATTCACACATTTGATAATTAAAAAAACAGATTTATGTTAATGGCTTGGAAATTTTCAATTGAACAATATTTCTTCTTATTATACACTTAAAATACATTAATTCTCTTTTCTTTCTATGACATTGCCATATTCAGTTAATTATTGGTAGTTATTATATATAAAAGAAAAAAAAATGTACATTTTTTTCAGGAAAACAAGTATGTATGAAATTAAACTGACTCTAAAGACAAAATTAAATGAAGTCAGTATGACAACATCTGTAAGTGATTTATTCCATGTTATGAGAATTTAAATAGTTGCTTTTAAAAATGTCTGGATCATAGTGCAGATTTTTACACAGATGGTTACAGAGAAAAAAATAGTCATTAAGAAACTTGTATTGGTCCCTATGACATATTTCCAACTTAGAATATAATGTCAGAACAACAGAAACCCTATATATATGTCCACAACCTTTCTACGCACTCAAGGCTTCTTTTATTTTAGATATGAAGATGCATTTTCAGGGTGCAGTTTGTCCGACCTGTTTCAGACACCTGCTTAGGGAGAGATGAATCACATCCCAAAATTGCTTATTTATCTCCACGACTATAAAGGCAGTCTATATGTTTAAATTTTAAAAGATAAATCCAGTAATGGGAATCTGAAACTGAGATTAATGGTGTTATGAACGTTTACCCTATAGCAAAGATTAGTTCCCTGATTTTTGACTCTGAAAAACATATTTTACCTAAAGATAAAATCCTTTTCTTCTTAGTCTGCAAAAGAGGTATTTAACACAATCTTCCTAAGATTGTGTCTAACAGAGAACAGAATTCAGTGCTCCCAACTTTAAGAAATACAGAAGAGCAGGATACCACTTTAATTACGTTTAAACGGTACAGTCTATGTACTAATAAAATCTCTATTAGTAATATTTTCTCTTGCAGCTACTGTAAAAGTAGTTAGTCCACATTGTGCAATTATCTCTGTTGTTTCCAGCAACAACCAGGAAAAAGGAGAGTTTTAGAAAGACTAGAACGTCAAATTGCAGCTGCTAGAAAGTATTGAAATAATAAGAACATAAACATGTAATCACTCTGGAAACAAGAACAGTTTAAGATATCACTATATACCAATGATTCGGTAGCTGAAGTTGTAGAATACCTAGAGTAGAATATAATTTAGACAAAGTCAGCCAAATTGCCATGAAGCATCTCCAGGACTACTCTAACACAAAATGATTTGACGTTGCACTGAAATGGATTGGGAAGGCTCAAAAGGTTTCTCTGCTGGCTTTACTGTGGGAGTGGTAAACTCCAGGTAAGTGACAGTCATCAATAGCTGTCAAGAGTAATGTCTTCAATTACACTTGACACATTCATAAGAAGATATGTATTTGTGCTGTAAAATCCTGACAAGGTGCATTTGTTTTCTACATATAATAAAAAGCTGAATATAAGTTGCTACTCAGCATTTCAGTAAAGAAAGTGTCATTCTGTGTCAAAACTCACAATGGTTTGACAGTGTACTTAGTTCTGTGTTAAACAGAATTACAGTTTCATCAATGCTCTGTGTATAGTGTTTTCGGTGATAGCACATGGCATCCTGAGAAAATTATAGAATCACAGAATTGTGGTGGTTGGAAAGGACCTTTAGGATCATCAAGTCCAACCATCAAACTAGCACTGCCAAGTCCACCACTAAACCATATCGCTAAGCACCACATCTACGTGTCTTTTAAATACCTCCAGGGATGGTGACTCCACTACTTCCCTGGGAAACCACTTCCAATGCTCAATAATCCTTTCAGTGAAGAAATTTTTCCTGATATCCAGTCTAAACCTCCCCTGCTGTAACTTGAGGCCATTTCCTCTCATTCTATTGTTTGTTAACATGGGAGAAGAGACTAACACCTGCCTCACTACAACTTCCTTTCAGGTAGTTGTAGAAAGTGATAAAATCTCCCCTGAGGCTCCTTTTCTTTAGACTAAACAACTCCAGTTCCCTCAGCCGATCCTCATAAGATAAACATAGTATTTAAATAGTATTAATTATAATACTACATAATATAATTATGTACTAATGTAGTATAACTATGTACTAATTCTGTACTGAGTACTACTGAACTTAACCGTTTTGTCCCCCAGTTACAAGCATAGCATAGGTTAGCTCTAGCACTATGGACACTAAAAAGAGCAGGTCTAGAAAAGATAAGGACAAATGACAGACAACTGTTTTATGCTATAAGATGGGTTCAGAGTCATGGGGGATGGTAGCTTTGTAAGTCTCATTTATCCTTCCAGCAAAATATTTCCTTGGAAACACAGTCACGGTTGCAGTACAATTATGCTTCTTAATTACATCAATATTAGATTTAAGGTCTGTGATTTGCATATGAAGTATTTATAGGCTGTTATTACACAGAATCACAGAATGGTTAAGGGTTGGAAGGGACCTCTAGAGATCATCTAGTCCAAGCCACTGCCAAACCAGGTTCTCCTAGAGCACATTGCACAGGATCACATCCAGGCAGGTTTTGAATGTCTCCAGAGAAGGAGACTCTACAACCTCCCTGGGCAGCCTCTTCCAGTGCTCTGTCACCCTCAAAGTAAAGAAGTTTTTCCTCATATTCAGATGGAACTTCCCATGTTTCAGCTTGCGCCCATTGCCCCTTGTCCTGTCACTGGGCACCACTGAGAAGAGTCTGGCCCCATCTTCTTGACACCCGCCCTTAAAGTATTTGTAAGTGTTCATAAGGTCCCCTCTCAGTCTTCTCTTCTCCAGGCTAAACAGACCCAGCTCCCTCAGCCTCTCCTCATAAGGGAGATGCTCCAGTCCTCTGATCATCTTTGTAGCCCTCCACTGGACTCTCTCCAATAGTTCCTTATCTGTCTTGAACTGGGGGGCCCAGAATTGCACACAATACTCCAGGTGTGGCCTCATTAAGGCTGTATAGAGGGGGAGGATAACTTCCCTCGACCTGCTGGCCACACTCTTCCTAATGCACCCCAGGATACCATTGGCCTTCTTGGCCACAAGGGCACATTGCTGGCTCATGGTGAACTTGTTCACCAAAACTTCCAAGTCTTTCTCCACAGAGCTGCTTTCCAGCTGGTCAGCCCCGAGCCTGTACTGATGCATGGGGTTATTCCTCCCTAGGTGCAGGACCCTACACTTGCCTTTGTTGAACTTCATGAGGTTCCTCTCCACCCAGCCTTCTAGACTGTCCTGATCACGCTGAATGGCAGCACAGCCTTCTGATGTATTGGCCACTCCTCCCAGTTTTGTGTCATCACCAAACTTGCTGAGTGTACTCTCAGTCCCTTCATCCAGATCATTGATGAATAAGTTAAACAGCGCTGGACCCAGTATTGACCCCTGGGGAACACCACTAGCTACAGGCCTCCAACTAGACTCAGAACCACTGGCCACAACACTCTGAGCTCTGCCATTCAGCCAGTTCTGAATCCACTTCACTGTCCACTCATCTAACCCACACTTCCTGCTCTTCCTTATGAGGATGTTGTGGGAGACAGTGTCAAAAGCCCTGCTGAGTCAAGGTAGACAACATCCACTGCTCTCCCCTCATCTGCTCAGTTGGTCATGTCCTCATAGAAAGCCATCATATTAGTCAAGCATGATTTCCCCTTGGTGAATCCATGTTGACTACTCCTGATAACTTTCTTTTCCTCCACATGCTTAGAGATGGCATCCAGGATGAGCTGTTCCATCACCTTTCCAGGGATGGAGGTGAGGCTGACTGGCCTGTAGTTACCCGGGTCCTCCTTCTTGCCCTTTTGGAAGACTGGAGTGACACTGGCTTTCCTCCAGTCCTCAGGCACCTCTCCTGTTCTCCATGACCTTTCAAAGACGACAAAGGCAATAACATCTGCCAGCTCGCTCAGCACTCGTGGATGCATCCCCTCAGGGCCCACAGATTTATGGGTATCCAGTTTGCCTAAATGATCTTTAACTTGATCCTCCTCAACCAAGGCAAAGTCTTCCTTTCTCCAGACTTTCTCTCATACCTCCAGGGCCAGGGATTCCTGAATGACAGCCTTAGCAGTAAAGACTGAGGCAAAGAAGGCATTCAGTAACACAGCCTCCTCTGTATCCTCCGTCACCAGGGCATCCTCCTCATTCAGCAGCGGGCCCCCATTTTCCCTAGTCTTCCTTTTGCTGCTGATGTGCTTGAAGAAGACCTTCTTGTTGTCCTTGACAACCCTTGCGAGATTTAGTTCCAAGTGGGCCTTAGCCTTCCTTGTCGCATCCCTGCGTACTCTGACAGCCTTCCTATATTCCTCCCAAGTGGCCTGTCCCTTTTTCTACATTCCGTAGACTTTCTTCTTCCATTTGAGTTTTGTCAGAAGCTCCTTGCACGTCCATGCAGGTCTCCTGCCCCCTTTGCTCGATTTCTTACTCATAAGGATGCACTGATCTTGAGCTTGGAGGAAGTGATGCTTAAATATTGACCAGCTCTCTTGGACTCCCCCTAACTTCTAGAGCCTGATCCCATGGGATACCCCCAAGTAGGTCCTTGAAGAGACCAAAGTCAGTCCTCCTGAAGTCCAGGGTTGTGATCCTACTTCTTGCACTGCTTCCTCCATGCAGGATCCTGAACTGCACCAGCTCGTGGTCACTGCAGCCAAGGCTACCCCCAACAAGACCTTCATTATTTGTTAGCACAAGTTCTAGTGGCGCACCTCTCCACGTTGGCTTCTCCACCCCTGTGATAAAAAGTTATCATCAATAATCTGAAGGAACCTCCTGGACTGTGGGTGCCTGGCTGTGTTCTCTTTCCAGGAGATACCAGGGAGATTGAAGTCTGTCATCAGAACCAGGGCCTGTGATTGTGAGGCTACTTCCAGCTGTCTGTAGAAGGCCTCATCTACTTACTCTTCCTGATCAGGTGGCCTGTAGGAAACACCCACAACAGTGCCACTCATATTAGCCTGCCCCTTAATTCTTACCCATAGGCTCTCGACTTGTTCTTCATCCACCCCTAGGCAGTGGAGCTCGATAGGCAGGGCTCTATACATTCCAGTTGCTCTCTCACATAAAGGGCAACTCCACCTCCTCACCTTGCTGGCCTGTCCTTCCTAAAAAGTACATACCCATCCATGACAGCATTCCAGTCATGCAAGCTATCCCACCATGTCTCTGTAATCGCAATGAGATCATGGCCCTGCAACTACACATAGATCTCTAATTCTTCCTCTTTATTCCCCATCCTGCGTACATTGGTGTATAGACATTTCAGAGAGGTAGTCAAGCATGCAGGTTTCCCAGAACAGGTGCAAGAAGATACACCGTATCTATATATACCCTTGAGAAGGCTGGTCTTTTGGTTCCCATCTTGGGAGGCAGCTATGGAACATTTCTCGCTGTTCTAATTGGCCTGGCTTATTCCCCCATTGTAAGCGATGGCACGAGCATTACCGCTCTGGACCCCACCCCCCAAGCCCTTCAGTTTAAAGCTCACCTCACCAAGTTGGCCATCTTGCTGCCAAAGATTCCATTGCCTCTCCTTGACAGGTGGTTCCCATCCCTCCCTAACAGGTTACAGTTATCAAAGTTATTAAATCTACTTGAAAGAAGTATAGACTGCTCATCCTTGCTAGTCTTCTACTTGTCCATTGCAAAATTAGCAATGAGCATTAAAGACAGGAGAACAAATGAGCTATGAGAATCCCACAGAAGATGTATCTGGAATGTATAGGAATAGTTGTAGCTTTCTATTATAATCTTTCTGTCTCTGTGGTAATAATTTCTGTCTTGCAAATGACAAAAATAAAAAATGAAAAGCTCATCCTGATTTGTTTGTGCAATTTAATAACAGTAAAGCTATGTGTTTACTCAGTTGAAAGACTAGTTGCTTAGAGAATAGCTTTACACTGTAATACTAAGCATTTATATACGTCTTTTCACTTATAGGTCTGGTGTGGGCTAGAGTCCTAAGTGTAATGAAGAATGTTGCTATTTTCTGTCAAATTGTCACCTATAAAAAAAGCACATTTATCACAACATTCATTGATGACTATTTCATAGTCTTTTACTCCTGCAGTGTTATCAGTGGAAACTTGAGGAACTATGAGAAACATTCCTTTCTTTGCTTGTTTTATTTCCGGTAGAGAATAAATTGAGAATCGTATGGTAAAGGTTGTGCTGATATGTTTTGAAGGCAGTTATATTTTGCTATGCAATTCTATCATTTCTAGTTTGTATGTTTCAATTTCTCAGACCTGAAGTCTTTATAAAGTTCTAAAAGAGCTAGAGAAACTGATTGAATATCTGCAAGGGCAGAATCTAAAAGCAATAGTACAAGATATGCGATAGAAAGCAGACACTATATTTAGGTCATAAATGTCTCTGAAGAGAGACATTTACTTTCAGAAGTAATTGAAGATTGATAAGAATATGGATGAAAAGGAAGTTTGAGAAACACTGTCAAATTTTAAGATGCAAAATATTATTTTTTTTCTAAATTAAAATGCCAAATCTGGATGCTTAATGGGTTTTTATCAAACATGAACTGACAGTGAGATTTCCATGGAATGTCTGAGATTCTACAATCCTTAAAACAACTGTTTAAGTTAGATCTTTTTTTCTCCAGAAGAATTTTGTTTTCTTTTGCTTATTTTGTGTTCAGCTAAACTTGTTGTTTGTTGTTATTTCAGTGATCTATTTGATAGCCCTTCATTAACATTTAAGTATAACTTTTATGTTATGGGGTTATTATTCTTAAGACTTGTAAAGTACAGTTTATTATTTACTTTTAACACAGAAACATTGTGGTGGTGCAGACCCTACCCTCCCCAACAGGTCACATTATAATGTCAGGACCAGCCAACATTAATCACAGGTGCAGTGAGTGGTCTGCGACAATCAGGCACACTCTGATCTTGCCTGCTGGTGCAGTAAGTTGAGACGACCTGGTACCTCCCCATCCCAGGTACCAGTACAGTGAGTTACTACAATTAGGCAACCTTTAACTGCACCAGCAACTCCTATTGCCCAGGAAACGGAAAAGAGCAATGAGTTGGGATGACTGGGCACTCCCCAACTATACCTAACTCCTGTTGGCTGAGGAATGTACCCAAACTCCTGCACAGGACCATCGACCTCTCTGAAAAGTGCCAAGACTGCCTGACAAGAATTATGGCCCTCTCGAAAAAAAGTACTGACCAAAGTCAATTATCTTGCAATCCTATAAATACTGATCCTAAGTGAGGCCCTTTGACCTCTCTGGGATTGCAGCAGGCTGTGACCCTGCACTTCCCCTTGAGCTGGGATGCCTCTTGGGGCAGATTCACAGAATCACGGAATCACAGAATCGACTAGGTTGGAAGAGAACTCTGGAATCATTGAGTCCAACCTTTGACCCAACACCACTGTGTCAACTAGACCATGGCACTTAGTGCCACATCTAGTCTTTTCTTAAACACCTTCAGGGATGGTGACTCCATCACCTCCCTGCGTAGCTCCTTCAAATGCCTAATAACCCTTTCTGTGAAGAAATTTTTCCTAATGTCTAACCTGAACCTCCCCTGGTGCAGCTTGAGGCTATGTCCTCTAGTCCTGTCACTAGTTGCCTGGGAGAAGAGGTTGACCCCCACCCCGCTGCAACCTCCTTTCAGGTAGTTGCAGAGAGCAATAAGGTCTCCCCTGAGCATTCTTTTCTCCAGGCTAAACAATCCCAGTTCCCTGAGCTGCTCCTCATAGGACACACCCACTAGACCCTTCACCAGCTTTGTTGACCTTCTCTGGACTCGTTCCAGCATCTCAACGTCTTTCTTGAAGTGAGGGGCCCAGAACTGGACACAGTACTCGAGGTGCGGCCTCACCAGTGCCAAGTACAGGGGGACAATTATTTCCCTAGTCCTTCTGACCACACTATTCCTGTTGCAAGCCAGGATGCCATTGGCCTTCTTGGCCACTTGGGCACACTGCTGGCTCTTGTTCAGCCGGCTGTCCACCAATACTCTCAGGTCCTTTTCCACCTGGCTGCTTTCCAACCACTCTTCCCCCAGCCTGTAGCGCTGTATGGGGTTGTTGTGGACAAAGTGTAGGACCCGGCACTTGGCCTTGTTGAACTTCATACCGTTGGTCTCGGCCCATCTATCTAACCTGTCCAGATCCCTCTGCAGAGACTTCCGACCCTCCAGCAGATCAACACTCCCACCCAACTTAGTGTCGTCCACGAATTTACTGAGGATGCACTTGATACCATCATCCAGATCATCAATAAAGATATTAAACAGGACTGAACATCCAGGCTAGACTCACGAGATACTTTAGACTGTCCGCTGATAGATGATGACGAAGGGAAAGAGTGAGTAATTCACTATTATTGGATTTTTAAATATAGTGAGTAATTCTCTATATTTCAATTTCACAAGACTTTCAAAGATTATTGGATTCCAAAATTATGATCTGCAGAAAAAGAAACATCTTACGTATAGTTTAACATCTATATCTCTCTCTATATATATCTGTTTCTATACCTCTGTGTGTATATATATATACGCAATTTGATTTAAGTAACTTTTTGAATCTTTAAGTAAATCACTGTATCAATTATAACAGACTGTGGATTATTGATTGATTAAGTATTGTCAGAGAATCATATAATCTAATCCTGTAATATACTATAATAGTGTTAAACCTTAAATTACTGCTATTCCAAAATTGTGCAAAACACATAACACCACATAGTATCAATATAACTGAAATCCCTGTATCCAGTTCCCTTAAACATAAACCGTTGACCAAGTCTGGACTAGGATCAGATCCAGCCTCACCTAGACTCCTCTCTGAGAAGGAGTTCAGAAAGCAAGAGTGTCCATTCTGAACCTTGTGACTCAATGGGAGGCTTTCCTTACCCCTTTATTAGACATAAACCATTGACCAAGTCTGGGACTAAGACTGGATCCAGCCACACCTGGACTCCTCTCTTAGAAGAAGTTTAGAAAGCAAGGGCATCCACTCTGAACCTTGTGACTCAACGGGAAGGTCTTCCTTATTCTTTTTCCTTTACCATTTCCCCTCTACTCCTGTACACTCCCAATCTCTGTATAAACCATCCTAGCCCAATTTTGCCACAATTTCTCCTTTTGTAGTAAGTAATAGAGTGGACTTTGCCATTCAAACTTGGTTAAGTTGTGTTTTTTACAAACTCATATTAAAATCACTTTTACTAATATCTTTGATGGTGATTCTTTAAGTGACCTAAACCTTAACCGCTCTCCTCTGTGAAAAACATCTCCAGTATCTATCCAGCATCATATGTCTGTGAGAAAAATAATAGGTTAAAGAGGAATAGTACAGAAATAAATTAAATATTCTTCAACTTAGAACTAGGAAAGGTTAGTTTACAAAGGATAGCCAAAACCTTAATAACACTTATACAGCATGAGCTTTTGATGCTGCACCAAATATTTTAGGTCTATATTTTGTTTTGCATGATAAATATTTTATTGAATATGTAAAAACACACTGAATATAAAAATATATTAAAATATGCCCACATTTTTTTAATAGTCTGAGGTAGCAGGGAGAGCAACAGGAATGAAAGTAATCATAGGAGAGAAGAGAGAGATAATGGGAAAAGGAGAAAAAAATACAGTAGTCGTGAAATGATGCAGAGAAGAAATAAAAAGAAGGGAAAAAAACAGAAACCAATAGAAAGTTGCAGCCTGAATTACTGAGAGCTATACCTTTAACTGTATGTTATTATTGTGATAGCTATGAATACAGGAAGTCTGGAATGGATCTGCAAATGCTTGTGATATTATTAAACTAAAATAGTTACCCACTGCATCATCTATCTCATTTACCTCATGTCCAGAGAGATTACTGAACTCACAAGTCTAATAACAAATCAACAGTGAGAAAAGAATACTTAGAATAAAACCTGAAGATATTATTGTGATTACATCACACATCTGCTGACTGTAAGATGGTTATTACTGAAGACACAGATTAACGTTCATGCTTAGAGAAGCCTTTGGCCCCTTGAATCATCTTTAAATGAACATTTTTGTTCTTAAGTTCATATAGTTTAAAAATTGAGGGATGCAATTTCAGTAGGACATAAAAACATAACAGAAGAATACTCAACAGCTACAGAAATTTATGTACTGTACCCAGCATTTTGTAAAACAATACATCTAAACAAGGGATAGAAGTAGTAGTATAATTTCAGTTAGTTTTAGAAGGAATGAAACCAAAATTGTTCTGGAATAACTTTGAATACTGTTTTTTCTATACTTAGGTGTTGACATCTTAATTTGCAGTGTGTTAGAATTAAAAAATCCTATATAAATATAAATTTATAAAATCCTTTATAAATATAAAAAAAGCACTATACCCTCACAAAAAGCAACACCTCTCATGTTTAAAGATCCACTAAGAAGTGTAAACAACATCTACAAATATCTGTGAATTAATAATCAGATACAATCATAGAATCATAGAATCATTTTGGTTGAAAAGGACCTTTAGGATCATCAAGTCCAACCATCAAACTAGCACTGCCAAGTCCACCATTAAACCATGTCCCTAAGCACTACATCTACGTGTCTTTTAAATACCTCCAGGGATGCTGATGCAACCACTTCCCTGGGCAACGTGTTCCAATGCTTGATAACCCTTTCTGTGAAGAAATTTTTCCTGATATCCAATCTAAACCTCCCCTGGCACAACTTCAGGCCTTTTTCTCTCATCCTATCACTTGTTACCTGTGAGAAGAGACCAACACCCACCTCGTTACAACCTCCTTTCAGGTACTTGTAGAGAGCAATAAAGTCTCCCCTGAGGCTCCTTTTCTTTAGACTAAACAACCCCAGTTCCCTGAGCCGCTCCTCGAAGTCTTGTGCTCTAGACCCTTCACCAGCTTCGTTGCCCTTCTCTGGACTCGCTCCAGCACCTCAATGTCTTTCTTGTAGTGAGGGGCCCAAAACTGAACACAGTATTCGAGGTGTGGCCTCAGCAGTGACAAGCAGAGGGGAACAATCACTTTCCTAGTCCTGCTGGCCACACTATTCCTGATACAAGTCAGGATGCTGTTGGCCTTCTTGGCCACCTGGGCACACTGCTGGCTCATATTCAGCCAGCTATCAATCAACACTCCGAGGTCCTTTTCTGCTGGGCAGCTTTCTAGCCACTCTTCCCCAAGCCTGTAGCATTGTATGGGGTTGTTGTGCTCCAAGTGCAGAACCCAACACTTAGCGTTGTTGAACACCATACAGTTGGCCTTGGCCCATCTATCCAACCTGTCCAGATCTCTTTGCAGAGCCTTCCTACCCTCAAGCAAATCAACACTCCCGCCCAACTAAGTGTCATCTGCAAACTTACTGAGGGTGCACTCGATCCCCTTGTCCAGATGGTTGATAAAGATGTTAAAGAGAACTGGCCCAAATACTGAACCCCGGGGAACACCACTTGTGACTGGCCACCAACTGGATTTAACTCCATTCACCACAACTCTTTGGGCCCAGCCATCCAGCCAGTTTTTTACCCAGTGAAGCATATACCCATCCAAGCCATGCACAGTCAGTTTCTGTAGGAGAATGTTGTGGGAAATGGTGTCACAGGCTTTACTGAAGTCTAGGTACACAACATCCACAGCCTTAATGTATAGCAGTAGTGCAAACCCACAGTACTAATGTGAGATCCAGTACAAAGAAAAAATGCATTATTGTTTCGATACTTTTTACAATAAACTGTGATATATGCACAATGTTGTCTTTTGAGATGTCAGGGCCTACGTCTCCAAGATGTACTCATGTATGGTAATAATAATCATTCACCAACATAGTTTGTTCAAGTTACACAGCGTCATGGTTTAACCCCAACCAGCAATTAAGCACCATGCAGCCACTCACTCATTCCCCTGTGGTGGGATGGGGGATAGAACTGGAAGAGTAAAAGTGAAAAAACTCATTGGTTCAGGTAAAGGCAGTTTAATAGGTAAAGCAAAAGCTGTGCATGCAAGCAAAGCAAAATAAGCATTTCACTCACTACTTCTCATTGGCAGGCAAGTGTTCAGCCATGTTCAGCCGTGTTCAGTCATGTTCAGAAAAGCAGAGCTCCATCATGTGTAACAATTACTTGGGAAGACATACGCCATCACTCTGAACATCCTCCCCCTCTTCCTTCTTCTCCCCCTGAGGGACTGGACTGGGCTGCTGGCGGCCCTGACCTCGAAGGAATGGTGCTATGTCTTTGAAAAGGTTAAACCTGAGAGTGAAGAGGAATTTAGCAAGAAAACAGGATGTGAGAAAAACAAGATACAGAGTGACATTCCAGCTGCCAACCATGGACTCGTGGCCAGCGCGTGATGGCCAATCAGCGGTTGTGGTCGGGTGCATGAACAGCGAGTGCAACCAATCATAAAGCTAGCCAGCTAGATGGGAGGAGATATAAAAAATGGAGTAAAATAAATGCAGGCGCTTTTTGCTTTTGCTTTTTGCTTTTGCTTTTGCTTTGCTGCCTGCTTGGAACTATCCTTCTGTCTTCTGTCTTTATTTGACCGCCGTGACAAATATAACGACATCCCCCCAGCTTTATATGCTGAGCATGATGTCATATGGCATGGAATATCCCTTTGGTCAGTTGGGGTCAACTGTCCCAGCTGTGTCTCCTCCCAGCCTCTTGCCTACCTCCAGCCTATTTGCTGGTGGGGTTGTGTGAGAAGCAGAAAAGGCCTTGACCCTGTGTAAACACTGCTCAGCAATAACCAAAACATCCCTGCATTATCAAAACTGTTTTCAGCACAAATACAAAACATAGCCCCATACTAGCTACTATGAAGAAAATGAACTCCATCCCAGCCAAAACCAGCACACACAGGAAAGGTTTCGTTACGTTTTATTGAATACTATATAGTATATTTCTTGCAAAATGTATTTGCCCGCTTTATTATAAATTAGACTGGATTAGCATTGTCTGTGGTTCCTACAAATTTTTCCACAGGAATATCTCAGACAAAACACATAAGGATAAATGAAGAATGGCCAGAAGTCAAAGCACTTAAATTCCAATGTTATGCTTGAAGCAAATACCCTGGTATTTTGCTGTCTTCTTCATTTCCTAATTCTATTATTTTTATTAGTTTCACACTTCCTGTTTGTCTCATATTCTCATACTTTCTCCACCTGTGAGGGTAAATAGGACATTTTTCTTTCCAAAAAGTTTAATTTTTCAAAGTTTTTCAAATCCTAATAAAAAATGTCTTAAAAGATTCTGAAGTTCCCCTTAGGCCGTCTTGCCAAGACCAATACAGTATCCTGCTGGAGTTCTAATTTTGTTTAACTAATAAAAAAAAAAATCTTCATTTTGTCACTTCTCTAATAAAGATAAAATCAGGCTATTGATTATTTGTCACAATGACAGTTGTATTTAATACATGATTTTTCACAGACAGTACAAAACATTGGTGTCACAAGTCAATACAATTAGTTTGCAGGGTAAGTTTTGCTGACAGAAAACAGCTTAAACTATAGCAACAACCTTAAAGACTAACCTTTGCCTCCTTAAAAAAACAGAATTACCTTTTATTTAAGTGCTAGTAAATGTTCAGAACACCCATCATACATTAGTAGTCTCACTGACTTCAAAGGTACTGTTAACATGTCCAAATATTTTAAAAGGCTACTCAGCAGTTTTGGAACATTTTTTACTCTAAATACTAGAAACTAGGTTTTCTTCCTCCGTCATGATTCTGCTACTGGTGCTCAGTGCAGATGCAAGTGCTCTATGCCTACTTCAGGATCACAGGATCAATCCCTGCTGGTACAAATCATCGCCCCTGTAACCAGGAAGAAATACTGAAAGAAATGAGCTTGTGAAGAGACGGATAATGATGCAGAGCCTTCTAAGGCAGAGCCATCACATGACCCAGGTGAAGGCCCTTCTCAGGCAGAGTTAGGGCCTGACACAGATGAGGATCTTCTTGGTCATTTTTTTAAAGCAGACTCATCACAGAAGAAAGGGCCTTCTAAAGCAGAACCATGGCAAGAGGAAGACTCGGATGTAGAGGTAACCTACCACTCCCTATCCCTGAAGGACCTGTGAAATATAAGGAAAAACTTCAGCCATCATGAAGGTGAGCAATTGTTACCTGGTTGCTCTGATGCTGGGATAATGGGGCGGATAGCATGGACTTGGATGGTAGAGAAGCCAGACAGTTGGGATCCCTGTCCAGAGATGGTGGTATTGATAAGGCGCTTGCGAAAAAGTCAAACACTGTCAGTCTCTGGAGGCAACTCTTGTCAGCCGTAAAGAGCAGGTATCCCTGTAAAGATGATGTTCTGAGACACCCAAGTAAACGGACCACTATAGAAAAAGGTATTAACTACCTTAGAGAACTAGTTGTGCAAGAGATCATTTATGGACACCCACAGGAAATTGTAGATCCTGTAACTCCTGATGAAGTGGAATGCAACTGATCCAATTTCCAGAAGGTTGTGCAGAGTTCTTCACCAGCATATACCCATACATTGTCAATGTTGGTCTGGGGAGAAGATGGTATGGCACCATCTACTGTGGGTAAAGTGGCTAACTGTATGCGACAGTATGAAGAGAGCATTTCTTCCCCACTGCAGGCCTGCATCTCAGCTGTGGAAAAACTGACTAAGAAAAACAAGGACTCATTTAAGCAACAGTCAGACAAACTGTCCAGGATAGAAAACAAACTTGACGCTCTACCTGCACAGGCCCACATCGCAGCCCTTAGGAGAAAACGCCCTCCTACAAGACTGGCTCAAAGGAAACGGAACACGTCATGAGGTATCCTGTGGTTTGCCCTGCATGATTATGGGGAGGACACGAGCAGATGGCATGGACAACCTACCAGTACCGTACAGGCACGAGTACGTGAGTTGCAAGGTAGAAGAAAAACTACAGAGAGTTTTCCAAGGAGGATGGTAGCTGCAGTTACCAGTGAGCAGTACTCCAGTCACAGTAGATGGGCCTCAGATCCCTATTTCCCAAATGTGAATAAGGGGAATGAAGGTCCAATCCCCGTGAGCAGCACGAATACATTCCTTAATTAGAGGGGCCCTGCCTCCAGCCAGGAGGAGGAGAGGGACAACAGAGTTTATTGGACTGTGTGGATTCGATGGCCTAGCATATTAAAACCACAAAGGTATCAAACCCTGGTAGACACTGGTGCACAGTGCAACCTAATGCCGTCGAATCATGAAGGGACAGAATCAAAGAGCTGTCTACCTTGCCTGGCCTCTCAGAGGATCCTTCTGTTGTGGGGTCGCTGAAAGTTGAAGAACAACAGGTGCCAATTGCTACTACCACGGTGCACCAACGGCTATATTGCACCATTTGAGAGTCCGTGATCCCCATTCATAAACTGATAGCGAATTAGAAAATCAAGGAGTGATTAGCAAGACTCACTCACCCTTTAACAGTCCTATATGGCCAGTGCGAAAGTCTAATGGAGAATGGAGATTAACTGTGGACTATCGTGGCCTAAATGAAGTTACGTCACCGCTGAGTGCTGCCGTGCCATACATGCTAGAACTTCAATACAAACTGGAGTTAAAGGCAGCCAAGTGGTACCCACTTGGTTTGGCCTAAAACAGACCAATTTTCCTTTCAGCGATTTTTACTTTCAGCTAAGTTTCTTCTAAGTAACTGCACTTTCCGAAACTAACTGCATGTTTTGCAGACAGTGTCTGCTTCTAGGACTGATAACACTCGAAGTTTAGAGTTATCACTGAGGCACCGGTAGGGATGTTGTGCAGAAAGGCTCTTGTTGTACTTATTCTTCGAGAAACCAAGGTCACTGCAAAATTCCTCACTGATTACAAGTGAAGAGCAGCAGGAGGGTTGCACCTGCAGGGACGAGCGGACAGGGCAGGTGACCCAAAACTGACCAATGAAGGTATTCCACCCCATACACGTCATTCTCAGTATAAAGAGGGGGGATCACGAGGGTCTCCCTTCTTCTCGCCCTTCTTGCCGCTTCTGCTATGACTGGTGTCTGAAGAGGACTCTGCCGTTTTCCTGCTGCCCCCGACCCCGATCCGTGAATCCCTGAATCCAGTTCCTGTCTGTCGCTGGGCCCAGCCTGGGCCTTCCTGGAGCCTGCTCTGCAGTGCCGGTGGTCATGTGACTGACATCAGGGAAGCTCAGTCTTGGTTTTGTATATATTTGTATATATTTAATTATTTCAATTATTATTATACTATCTTTCATTATTATAGTTTATTAAAACTGTTTTAACTTTCCAACCCATAAGTCTCTCTCCCTTTTCTCTTTTCCTTCCCCTTCTTGGTGGGGGTAGGAGGGTTAATAAAGAGCGTCTGCCACCAGTTTAAAAGCTGGCCCAGCCTTAAACTGTGACAGTAATAATTAGATAGACTAATAATGATTAGATTAAAGCTAAGATTTCAGTTATACTAAGAATAAATTCTTAGCTTTCTAAATAAATAAAGTGTGCTTCCTCTTTGCCCATACACAAGATTTTGAACATAACACTATGGGCCATGTTTTAGAGTCTGATGCTAGGGCTATAACCATAAGAAATCTGGTATTTATTACAGAATGCTTGTATATTGTTTTGCTAATCTGTTTAAGTAAAGATTATTTAAGGCTTGCTCAATGCATCTAATCACTTGATGGATGAAAAGAAGGATATGAACAGATACAAAATGGAAAGTTATACAGATGGAAAGATAATGGTTAGGTAAGAATCAAGAGTAGAAATTGCACATTGAACTACAACTTATATATGGATATATGTAATCCTTGAAATTTAGGTGAGTTTAACCTATACAATTCTCCAATTTTAGATTAGATAAATGATCCTTAGGTATCCAATAGAAACAACATCCTGTGAAGACATTAATGACATAACCTATAAGTAACTATGAAGATTATTAGGTTAAACTGGTCGCAGTAGCAGTATTGCTTCTCCTTTGCTTTTAATCAATCAGTGCCAAATAATATCTACATACAAAATTTCCCTGTATAGCAAATACACTAAATGCAGGTCACCAGATGAATGAAAGCAGACATTCACAAACACACACAATTGTATGTTTATATTTATTTGAAGTGTCTGCCTTTGACAGCAATAGAGCTCATTATTGTTAGGACATATATTTTCTAACAGTGACATTCATGCCAGGTTTGCACTATACAATCAATATGCTGTTGCAAGACAAGTGTCTTTAATGTCTGTGACGTTTCCTAGAAAGGTCATATCCATCAATATAAACTTAATGGAAAAAAAATTGTCCCCTATATATTGTACATACATCAAAATATTCTGTTACCTTTTCAGTCGTTTGTACAAATTGTTGTGCAGTAGCAGTGATAAAAAGTACTTATTTTAATGGAAGAAAAACCCACTAACATATTAACTGTCTTTTATGATTATTATTTGAAAGCCATTACAAATCTGTCTAATAGAAGTTGCAAATGTTGAACTATATTTGACTTATAAAAGGTAAAATACTAAAACATTCGGCACTGCAAGATGAAATGTAACTTTCAACCAATGTATTCTATTATTAATTTGGTCAGGTCTTAATGTTTACATGTGCAATTCCAAGCATTGATTATGTGCTATTACCTTAAACCATGTCTCACAGATATTCTATTTCAGGATACATACACAAGGTCATTTCCCTAATATTTAAGCCTAATAAATATGCCAGCTCAAATTTTTGAATTTTCCCCTAATTGCAAATGCTATTAGCTTTTTAGCATTAAACAGTTCATATATGATGTGATGAAAGCGGCCAGACTAATTCTAAAATAAAACTATTGAATTTTTTCTCAGTAATTAAGATAGTAAATTTTTAAATACTATCTAATTTTGAAACATCTGTGGAAAAGGATTTTACAAAAAGATTTCTTCCTTCAGGGTTTGCAACCAGGCATAATGCAAAATATTATTTCTCATAAAGTGATAGTTCTAATAATTTCTTTATGGAAGGAATTGTAAGTTGTAGTTGGAACATGACGAATTACTGGCACTGTTGAATCTTGCTTCAGTGAAGCAGAGCATGTAATGCTTCAATGTGTTTCAATAATAATGTTGTTTTTGATGAACAAGAAGTTTTTCTGAAAGTGAAAAATTACTTGGACATTTGTGGTACGGGTGTAGAAATTTTCTTCTCTCAGCCTTGTTTGTTGCACTGGTTGCAGTCTGAAATGTAACACTCATAATATACTTTATTTAAGCCAATTTGCAATGGCCTTAGCAGTCAGCAAGCAGCCAGTCATTTCCAAATTTCAGGAGAAATCTCTTTGTGCCTTGAACTCATGAAAAAGATCTAACTGCAGAGGAACTGATATCTCAGTCAGTGTACGTATTTCAACCAATTCTGCTATATTGGAATTATCCTAAAGTCACACTAGCACAGTATCAGATAATTTGGAGTGTCATGTGACATAAGGAAAATGGGAAAATCTGGAGCATTTTATGCAATAACAAAACAACACTGACATTCACTGACATTAGTTATTCATTGCTTGTCATGTTGTTTTATCATGCTTTCCTCTCTCCTGTGTTATAATCCATGGTTACTGAACAACAAAACAAAATCACTAAAGTGCTTGAGTATTCATTACACTATACTGTTAAAATCAACTTTTGCCCAGAAAAAATAACATAATTGAAACAATTGATTAAGCAGTCTGAGTGATGTTACTAATGATCGGTCAATAGTGTATCCATTCCTTAAGATTAACTTCAGCAATTGCAAGGGACTACAGACAAACATCAAACTCACAAAATTGCTAGGCTGTACTTTGAAAAACATTGGGAAATATCAATCTTACAATGCAATTTTGCTTTGCAAAATCACATCCTAATTGCTGCCCTCCTATGTTGTAGTTGCATTAGCCATCTAGCAACTGACTGCAGTTGCACGCAATAGCTGCTTTCAGTCACTTTCTTCTGACAGTGGTTAGACAGGTTCCAGCTGTAATTGAATCCTTGGTCAAAAATCCTGTATTTTGAGTATATCCTGCTTTCTGTAGTTCTTAGACTTGAAAATTCCTTGTTTGCATTGTGAACATGCAAATTACCGATATTTAATAAAGATGATTTAATAAAGGTGAACAAAGTCCCAGCCCACGGCAGGGGGATTGGACTACATGATCTTTAAAGGTCCCTTCCAACCCAAACCATTCTATGATTCTAGGATTTTAACATGCTTTAGGTATTAAGGACTCTTTCTACCACCTGTATATTTTTACCAGGGATTTTCATACAGCCATTTAACTCTTTCTTAAAATGGTTAGGTTCATCTTCAAAGTCAGAGGTTTTTCTCCTGGGTGAGCTCAGCTCTATACTTTTACACATTCTTTTCCTTCTTCCTTATGTTACTCTAATGCCATAGTATCCTCAGTCAGAAAGAAAACCTTATTACTGATGAAGTGTTTTTAATAAACTCTGTATTAGAGACAGACATATGACTTGAAAATAAGCTGAAAACAGTAGTTCAACAAAGCAGTACTATGGTCCTTATGGTATTCTTGTACCAGCCTGATTGTCATCTCTTGACAGCATTTGTAAAACGTAAAAAAGCTGTAACTCAGTAGGCAATATGCCCAATCATGTGGAGTAAATGCATTCCTAGAACTACCCACTTTATTGTTGGATTTAATGCATAATTGATTGAAGTACCATATTTTGACAAGCTTTCATGATGTTATATTTAAAGCAAAGATCTGTCAACTGCTACAGCACATTTATTTTAGGGCCAACACAAAGCAGTTTATTTTATTGTCCATAGCCATAGCTGCTGAAGGGGGAGAGAAAAATTATCCAGGTACTCAGGACTCTTTCTGAAGATTATATGGAGGCTGAGGCACTTGCCTAGGACAAACATAGTAAAATGCAAGTATACCAGCCTGCTTCATCCTTCCGCAGAGAAGCGCTATCATTCCCATAAGTTCTAGGCACTGCAAAATGAAACATGCATCTGACTTCATGTCCTTCTCCCACAGAGCATATGAGGTGGGTTCAACTACTACGTGATAAAAGCAGACGGCTGAAAATAATTGTTCTTTGGGATGAACTGACGATCAAGGTACTAATTGGATTAAGCTGGAGAAGGAACTAAACATGGCTCTTCAAGTCAAGAGGTCAAGAAAATCCTCATTGTGACCTCAGGAAAGTCACTTAACCTTTCTGACCCTGAGATTTTCCAATTACTTCTACTGTCATTCATTCTGTACATTTAATATAACAACAAAGGATGGTGATAGGTCACTGAGGACTTCAGAGTTTTAAATAATATTATCAAACTTTTAAACTCAACAAGGAGGGAAAAGTTTGATCAATCAGAATGGCATACGATGATAATCCCAGCACATTGCGAAGCCTATTTTTCCCTTAGAGAGAGGTTACTGAATAGTAACTTGTTATTGGAAAAGTATATTATTGTTAGAGGACCTTGGTGTAAATGCTTCCTGCCCCGCCCCATGTTTTAAATGTACAGCTGAAAGTTTTACTCTGGAATAATTACAATTTTTTCACTGTACCAGCAATACTACTTTTGTTCAAGTGATAAAAAAGAGACAGTTGGTCTACACATATTTTAACCTGCATTTTTATAGCTGGTTGTGCTTTGGTTTGTTATAATACTGTGTTATACACAGAAAAAATACATGTAAATAGCAAGAGGAAAATTATAAAAGAGAATGAAACAGTAAATGCAAATTTGTTAGTTGTGTTTATTTGTAATCTTTGAAAAAAATACCTCATAACATTTTGTGTATAGAGTTTCCTGTTCTGGGCACTATACTTCCTGAGTTTTGTCACTCAGGTAACTAATGCACAGACCTTTATGATTTCATATATTATTTAAATGTAATTTTTCAAGGAAAATATTTGTGTTAATTGTGCTAATAATATTTGTGTGCAATTTTTCTTTATTAAGAGGGTAAACAAGAAAGGTTCTGAATGAGGCTGGATGATCAATTCTAACTGCTTTTCTAAAAGTTTTGAATATTTTTCAGAGATTCGAGATAAAAGAAACAGGAAAAAAAATAACGATGTTTGCAAAAGGAAATGTAAAGAAACCTAACATATTCTCTTTTTATATTATATTTTTAGATTTTCGTAGCTTTTTATGAAGTCTCATGATCTTCTATGAGAAAAACATTAAATAAAGGGGAAGTAGTATGGGAATATAGGGTAGAAAAAGGCAAAAACCTAGAAAAAAAATATTTTACTATTTTTTGTTTTCTTTTTAAAATGGTTATTTTTCTTCTTTATTTTTCCCCCTAACAGCCCTGTAATGAATGATATCATTCCATTACAACAGAAAAGTTCAATAACATTATTATAGTATGACTATTTCAGTAAGTACACTGAATATAATATTCTTGAATCCTAGATTATTATGTAACATCTGATACAAAAGGAAAAAAAATTGTAACATTTGGGGTTTTTGGTTTTTTTTAGTTATAAATTTAATCAATAGTTTATGACTACATGCAGCAACTCGAAGTAACATTAACTCCTATAAAAGTTTATTATGTTATTTTGGAATGGATATGAGTCACCCATCATTAAGTTAGATATTTTCGTGTAGCAAATAACTCTTGCCACTATATTCCTTGAAGTTATAAAAGGAATCGGATGTATCTGCTGTGAGAACAGCAATTATTCCTCTCTGCATTTGAAAGAGAATGAATTTTAAAGCAATTGTAATAATTGTAAAATATTTTCAAAAGATTTTAAGAGCTCAAAATGAATAATTATAGACTGAGATTTTTGACCACATATATCTCATCAAACTAAATGGTATGGGATATCAAGGTTAAAAGGAAGAAAGTTATGCCAAAGCAAACAGTCAAATACTTTTAAAATCTTATTCTAAGTGTCGATTTGGGGCCTGATCAAGGTACTGGAAAATGGAAAACCTCTCTTGGATATCAATACTTCCTTAAAGCAGGCCACACATCAGTTTGCACTAGCTGCATTCAACTTGCATTTGCATTCAGGCACAAAAATCATTCAGTAAAAGCAAACAAACAACAACAATTAAAATACATCTCTGCGAAACCACTGATGTTACTCAACCAAGGAAACTGTCTACATAATATGGGATGCTCCCAATACAGGTTATATCTTGCTAAAAAAAAATTTACTAGGAATTGAATGGTTGCCCTTCATATTAAAGAACCTGAAATAGTTGACATGAATTATTTAACCTCAACAGCTTTTCCACAATAGGAATAGAAAAATTGGTAAAAGAATTGTATATATCTGCCTGCACTTTTGTGTTTGTCACTCTCATTGGGTCTTCCACAAGCTCATGGCTGGAAGAAAACACTTCAGTGGAAAAGACTGTTGGCAGGACCATTATGACATGCAGAATAGGAGGCATTGGTCTTCCATTTACAGACAAGGAGAAGACAGCAATGTCTTTGCTCTGCTTGCTTACAAACAAGTCAGAGACAGGCAACTGCTGGATGATTTCTTAGATCCACTTTTGCAGACTTGCAGTGACTCTTCTTGTCCACAGGCAAGGCAGATAAGAGCCACACTCAAACTATGGAGGTCTTGCTGCAAAGTTCCTTTTCAATAGTCCTCTTTATTCTGTGTTTACAGTGTGAATTGGGGTAGTTGAGGGACATCAGGTGTTCATTAATAGGCAAAGCAGGATTATATAACCCAGGGAGAAAGTTTCCAACTGCTTTTCACAGAATCACAGAATCAACCAGGTTGGAAGAGACCTCTGGGATCAGCGAGTCCAACCATTGCCCTGACACTACCACGTCAACTAGACCGTGGCACTAAGTGTCATGTCCAGGCTTTTCTTAAACACATCCAGAGATGGTGACTCCACCACCTCCCTGGGCAGCCCGTTCCAATGGCTAATGACAATTTCTGAGAAGAAATGCTTCCTAATGTCCAACCTGAACCTCCCCTGATGAAGCTTGAGGCTGTGTCCTCTTGTCCTATCGCTAGCTGCCTGGGAGAAGAGGCCGACTCCCACTTCACTACAACCTCCCTTCAGGTAGTTTTAGACTGCAGTGAGGTCACCTCTGAGCCTCACTCTCTCCAGGCTAAACAACCCATCTCCCTCAGCCGTTCCTCGTAGGTCAGACCCTCTAGACCCTTCACCAGCTTGGTCGCCCTCCTCTGGACTCGCTCCAACACCTCAACATCTTTCTTGAAGTGCGGGGCCCAGAACTGAACACAGTACTCAAGATGCGGCCTCACCAGTGCGGAGTAGAGAGGGACGATCACTTCCCTAGACCGGCTGGCTACACTATTCTTAATAGAGGCCAGGATGCCATTGGCCTTCTTGGCCACCTGGGCACACTGCTGGCTCATGTTTAGCCGGCTGTCAATCAGCACCTCCAGGTCTCTTTCCGCCGGGCTGCTTTCTAACCACTCTTCCCCCAGCCTGTAGCGCTGCATGGGGTTGTTGTGGCCAAAGTGTAAGACCCGGCACTTGTTCTTGTTGAACCTCATGCCGTTGGTCTCGGCCCATCTATCTAACCTGTCCAGATACCTCTGTAGGGCCTTCCTATCCTCCAGCAGATCGACACTCCCACCCAACTTGGTGTCATCTGCAAATTTGCTGAGGGTGCACTCAATCCCTACATCTAGATCATCTATAAAGATATTGAACAGCACCGGCCCCAGAACTGAGCCCTGGGGAACACCGCTAGTGACCGGCCGCCAGTTGGACTTTGCCCCATTCACCACCACTCTCTGGGCTCGGCCATCCAGTTTTGAACCCATTGAAGAGTCCACCCATCCAAGCCCCGGGCAGCCAGTTTGTCTAGGAGGATGCTGTGGGAGACAGTGTCAAATGCCTTACTGAAGTCTAGATAGACTACATCCACAGCCCTGCCCTCATCTACTAAGTGGGTCAGGCTTTTGATGCCTTAAAGCCAGTAATTACTTTTTTCGTTCGTGTTGTATTTACTGTATTAATTTATGGTAGTGTAGTTGGTAGAGTCATTTGTAAACAACTATTATCTTCTATCAAAGTATATTAATTCTGAAAAGGTGAAACATTTTCAAGTAAAATGCTTAATGTGGGAGGTGATTTAAACCAAAAGAAATCTCAAAACAAGTAAAACATTTTTTCCCATTTTTTTTAAACATATGCTTTCTAGGAAATGAAACAAACAACTGTTTAATGAGGGTTTGTTTTGCGGCACCTGTTTCAAAAACCTCAAAGTAAATCAAAAAATTGGGCTAATGGTTTTGTTTATATCAGTCACTTTCTAGTTGTTTGTGTCTGTTTTGAAGATAATGAACTGCTAAGAGACTGATGGGACTGTAAGGCATGGTAGCACTGCTAGAAAGCATATGCCCCTCTAATCACAGAATCACACAGAATCACAGAATGTTAGGGATTGGAAGGGACCTCGAAAGATCATCTAGTCCAATCCCCCCACCGGACCAGGATTACCTAGACCATATCACACAGGAACGCATCCAGGCGGGTTTTGAATGTCTCCAGAGAAGGAGACTCCACAACCTCTCTGGGCAGCCTGTTCCAGTGTTCGGTCACCCTCACCGTAAAGAAGTTTTTCCTCATATTTATGTGGAACCTCCTGTGTTCCAGCTTGCACCCATTGCCCCTTGTCCTGTCAAGGGATGTCACTGAGAAGAGCCTGGCTCCATCCTCTTGACACTTGCCCTTTACATATTTATAAACATTAATGAGGTCACCCCTCAGTCTCCTCTTCTCCAAGCTAAAGAGACCCAGCTCCCTCAGCCTCTCCTCATAAGGGAGATGTTCCACTCCCTTAATCATCTTCGTGGCTCTGCGCTGGACTCTCTCTAGCAGTTCCCTGTCCTTCTTGAACTGAGGGGCCCAGGACTGGACACAATACTCCAGATGCGGCCTCACCAGGGCAGAGTAGAGGGGGAGGAGAACCTCTCTTGACCTACTAACCACACCCTTCTAATACAGCCCAGGATGCCATTGGCCTTCTTGGCCACAAGGGCACACTGCTGCCTCATGGTCATCCTGTTTTCCACTAGGACCCCCAGGTCCCTTTCCCCTACGCTGGTCTCCAACAGGTCTGTCCCCAACTTGTACTGGTACATGGGGTTGTTCTTGCCCAGATGCAGGACTCTACACTTGCCCTTCTTATATTTCATTAAATTTCTCCCCGCCCAACTCTCCAGCCTGTCCAGGTCTCTCTGAATGGCTGCGCAGCCTTCCGGTGTGTCAGCCACTCCTCCCAGTTTTGTGTCATCAGCGAACTTGCTGACAGCGCACTCTATTCCCTCATCCAAGTCATTAATGAATATATTGAATAGCACTGGTCCCAGAACTGACCCTTGCGGGACTCCGCTAGACACAGGCCTCCAACTGGACTCTGTCCCACTGACCACTACTCTCTGGCTTCTTTCTTTCAGCCAGTTCACAATCCACCTCACTACCCGATCATCCAGACCACACTCCTCAGTTTAGCTGCGAGGATGCTGTGGGAGACCGTGTCAAATGCTTTACTGAAATCGAGATAGACCACATCCACAGCTTTACCATCATCTATCCACCGGGTTACGTCCTCATAAAAGGCTATCAATTTGGTTGAGCAAGACTTCCCGTTGGTGAAGCCATGCTGAGTGCCCCTAATGAATCCCCCTATCCTTGATTGTGCCTAGAGACAGCACCAAGAACAAGTTGCTCCATCACCTTTCCAGGGATGGAGGTGAGGCTGACCGGTCTATAGTTCCCCGGGTCCTCCTTCTTGCCCTTTTTGAAGGACTGGAGTGACATTTGCTTTCCTCCAGTCCTCAGGCACCTCTCCCGTTGCCCACGACTTAGCAAAGATGATGGAGAGTGGCCTAGCAATGACTTCCGCCAGCTCCCTCAGCACCGCGGGTGCCATCCCATCAGGGCCCATGGATTTATGGACGCTCCAGATTGCTTAATTGGTCCCTGACCCAGCCCTCATCTACCAAGACAGATTCCTCCTCTATCCTGACTTCTTTCTGAGGCCTCAGGGGTCCGGGGCTCCTCAGGACAGCCTTCCAGCAGTATAGACAGAGGCAAAGAAAGCATTCAGTACTCTGCCTTCTTTTTATCCTCTGTCTCCAGGGCCCCCACCTCATTCATCAGTGGGCCTACATTGCCTCTAGTGTTGGCTTTACCTGCAATGTATTTGAAGAAGCCCTTTCTGTTGTCCTTGACCTCTCTTGCAAGGTTTCATTCCAAGGAGGCCTTAGCTTTCCTAGTTGCCTCCCTACATCCTCTGACAACAGACTTATATTCCTCCCAAGTGGCCAGCCCTCCTTCCACGATCTGTACACCCTCTTCTTCCACTTGAGTTTTGCCCAGCAGTTCCCTGTTCAACCATGCAGGTCTCCTGGTACCCTTCCTTGACTTCCTACCTGTTGGGATGCTCTGATCTTGAGCTCGGAAGAAGCAGTCCTTGAATGCTAACCAACTATCTTGGGCCCCCTTACCTTCTAGTACAGGTAATACATTACAGGTAATGCCCCATTGCTTAAGGCCTCCTGCCTATGGTAGACAATACCATGATACATTTGAGGATGCTGGGTGCTTACAATTGCTTTTTGTTTGACTAAATGCTGAAAGTGAAAAAAAGTGAGAAAATTCTCAGGCAAAAAGAAAAAAATAATTGATTTATATACAAAATATAAATATGAAGCCCACATTGGGTTAAACGTTTGATCTGATCAAAAATAAAAATTATACTAGATAGGTGAAGGATAATTTGCACTCCAATTTTAATCTCATGCGAACACACTACATCTGGGGAACATTGCTATTATGAAGAATTTTAACAGTTCTTCTACCCTGAAGTTTCTTAATTCCTCTAAATGTATGTTGACAATAGCTAGAATGATACCAACAACATAATAACGGCCGAAATGTATTTCTTTTTTTTTTCTCATAGCTTTCTATTTTATTGGATGCATTGCACTCAGAAATTTGCTTTGGGCAAAAGGGTACAAAAAATATATATGTGTGCGTTTTGGAGGGTTAATTTGGCAGAAGCTAAACCCCCTTGCATTCCAGCCTGTCCTCAGATATTACGGACAGCAGGATGACCATGAGGCAGCAGTGTGCCCTTGTGGCCAAGAAGGCCAATGGCATCCTGGGGTGTATTAGAAGGGGTGTGGTTAGCAGGTCAAGAGAGGTTCTTCTCACCCTCTACTCTGCCCTGGTGAGGCCGCATCTGGAATATTGTGTCCAGTTCTGGGCCCCTCAGTTCAAGAAGGACAGGGAACTGCTAGAGAGAGTCCAGCACAGAGACACAAAGATGATTAAGGGAGTGGAACAACTCCCTTATGAGGAGAGGCTGAGGGAGCTGGGTCTCTTTAGCTTAGAGAAGAGGAGACTGAGGGGTGACCTCATTAATGTTTATAAATATGTAAAGGGCAAGTGTCATGAGGATGGAGCCAGGCTCTTCTCAGTGACATCCCTTGACAGGACAAGGGGCAATGGGTGCAAGCTGGAACACAGGAGGTTCCACATAAATATGAGGAAAAACTTCTTACGGTGAGGGTGACCGACACTGGAACAGGCTGCCCAGAGAGGTTGTGGATTCCTCCTTCTCTGGAGACATTCAAAACCCGCCTGGATGCGTTCCTGTGTGATATGGTCTAGGTAATCCTGGTCCGGTGGGGGGATTGGACTAGATGATCTTTCGAGGTCCCTTCCAATCCCTAACATTCTGTGATTCTGTGTGATTCTGTGATTAGAGGGGCTGGGGGCGGCTGAGCTTAGCCTCTGAGTGGTGCCCAATTTGACACCTTAAATTATGGCTGATGTAGGCCAAAGTTGGCATTATCAGTCCGGCTGCGTTCGACAGCTAATTTGTTGAACTAACACAGGTCCGGATGCACTAATTGTGCAGGGCCCAGTTGTGGTCAATGAACTAACATGGTTCCAGATTATTTTCTCTCAGTTGACATCGATGTTGTGTCTTATAACCAGGATCCAGGGCTCTTGGAGAATTAACTAAGGAAGGAACTGGCTTCACAATCTAGTTTTTAAGGAGATTGTTATGGTCATTTTTGTAACTCCACAGATTTGATTAATTACAAAATATTTGTTACATCCTTTCAATTCGTCAGTCACCTAGAATCTGCTGCATGACTACAGTGAATTTTGCCTGCTTGCTTCCTTCTGAGGGAATAGATTTACTACAGCAAGAGTTAGAAAAACAGGTTTACCAGGTAGTAATCACCAAGAACATAGCATACCTTCATGGCAAGAAAGAAACGCTGCCATCCTTCCACCATCCAATGCTCCTCACCATATCCCAATATGTTCCCTATGAATGCAGCTGGTTTGTATTTATTTTAGTCACTCCCGTTCTTGACAATTTAGCTATGCAATCACTGCTACCTTTCCCACCTGCTCTCCCTTGCTCAGATTACTGCCCTCATCCTCCCTTTTCTGAGCGTGTCCACCCAAATAAAATCCCCGCGACCAGTTTCACAATTAAGGTAATTTATTTGAGCAACAGATACAGATTCTTTTAGATTGCCGGTGATGAATACATTGTCTGCAAAGCATGCTTAGGTACCAATGAACATATATATATATGTTGCAAGATGACTATATAGCACTACTAATATGGTTACAAATATAAGCTTGATTTCTAAGTTTCACAGGGAAGCACCTGGTATAACCAAGTGTACAAATCTTACCCAAAGGCGTCCCTATGGGTGTGGAAGAGAGGTTCAGCCCATCGACTGATCCCAGAATTCCATAGTGATATCTCCCTGACTTCTCAGCGATGGTATCTTCCCGCCTTACCTCTTTCTTAAGGTTTTTTTTGTACTGTTTTTCTATGTTTAGGTGGATCTTGAGTGACTCTAGTCATATAGATCTTTATTTTTGATTGGTGTAAAATTCTCTTGCTTCAATTTAAAGGTATAACCTAAGAAAAATTCAGAGAGCATGCTCAGGGGCACAGGGAAGCGGGTAGCTTTTGGGATGCAGGTGTGTTTTGGTATTATAATGAGATTATAATGAGTGAGGTTCATCCAAAGGACACAATTTCTCCACAATCGGTGGCTCAGTGACCAGCGTTGTTGGTGGAATGGGGTATAATTTCTTGCAGGGTAATGGCTATGTGATTTATTGGCTACAAGGTAACATGGAGTTCTCTTATCTGCTTTGTTAACAGAGCCTGGCCACGGTTATCTCCATACCTTTCCACCCTCCATTGTCTCAGAGTTAGCACACCAAGCTCCCTTAGTGTGCAAACATCTAAGAATGCAGGTCAGGTTGCCTGGGAACTGTTAACAGTACATGCCAATCACATCCCACCATAGATGCTTTCTTAGTTTTGTAAAATGTGGATATAACTTTACTTTCAATAAGTGTACCTCAAATAGTTTCAATAAGTTGCCCCCTGATAGTTAATTCCACAATATGGAGCTAAGATTTTTTTGTTAGTCCAATTAATGTTTTAGTAGTCTTATCAAAATAAACAGATGTTGCTGGCCCAGTTAGTAACATTAACACTCATGGTCCAGATTAGTGCAAACAAGGCTCAAGAATACAATGGTTAAAACAGTTACACCAAAACCAAACCAAAATGAACAAGCAAACTCTTCCTAGCATTTACACATTTTCTCAGATGTGAAACCCACCAGTGCCCCCAGCCCCATGCACACAAAGGGCTATGGTTTTTCAGGCAATGACTGTGGTGGGGAGGGATGTTACCCCTCTGTTATCCCCAGTGCTGAAGCTGAAGCCAGGGAGGCAGCAGTCACTGACCCTGGTGCAGACGTTAAACCAGCGACAGCCCAGCTCAGGCCAGGTGAGGCTAAGCCCCTGCACTGCTGGGTCAGGATGCACCTGGGGGCCTCATAATAGCAAAATTATATTTATTTGGGAAAAAAATGATACTTCATTGTTTTGTTATGAAATATGAAATGAAGAAGATAAACTCCTATCTGACTTCAATAGCAACATTAATTTGCCTCCCTTCTACAAAATAAAATCAGTACCTCTAATACATATAAATTGTAATTTCATTTTCTCCTAGTCTTGCTTCCTGCCAAACTTTCTGTCATTCAGTGATACATTATCTGTCTATTGATAGATTGATCTATGAATCTACCTATCACACAGGCATGAAAGAAACATGGCAAACTGTAACTTTTACTAGTTGAATTAATCTGATAATTATGTAGTGAGCTGCTGTTCATCATTTTCTCTAGCTCTAGTTAAAGACAGGTAGGAAAAAATGTGAGCTTGCTTTTAAAAATACCTGCCACGTTCCCATAATGTGCTAAGGAAGATTTTCATATAATTTTTTTCCAGGTTTCATTTCCTGTGGGACTAGACCCACAGGAGATAATGGAAACCTGGAGAAGGCTGTACTATCCGCTAAGCATTGTGCGTAGATCCTGACTCACACAGCCAGAAACAAAATTTGTTTTGTTCAAAATTTGATTTGAAGCCATAAGATCTTCTTGGTGTGACTTGCTTGTTAAAGACCTCACAAAAGACTGTTGGTACAAAATGTACCTCAATCAGCTTTGCCCAGTTCTGACATTTAGAACAGGACATATGTTACCTTCTCCTCCCATGCTCATCATGGCACCAATAGCTTGTGTAAGCTCTATGGGATTGTCCCCATTAAACACAGGTCATTGGCATTCATTCTATTGGTGGTTATTGTATTTTATGAAAAAGGCTTTACATTAGTGTGGTGAAAGTGAGTGTTAGTTACCTCTACGTTGTTATTGGATCTGGTGTACAGACATGCAAGATATAGCAAAAAAATTTGAAAATTGTTACTCCTTTGTACAGAAAAGACCAGCCCTTTCTTAGAAGTCAATCCATGGCTCCATTTTATTTTGCCTGATCTAAAAGTAAATAAATAAAGATAATTATAACTCCTTTCTGATTTTCTAATTAGATAAAACCCTCTTTAGCTCATCAGTATTCTAGGGTTCAAACCATCTGTATTTAGGTTATGATACTGTATCATTCCTATGTATGAGGTACAGACTAAATAGATATTCTCTATAATTCATTAATATAAATGCCTGAAAATAAGATATATTTTCAAACATCATAAATATCTTAGTGACTACTCTAGTGGTATCCCAAAAGCCAATAGACTCAGCTATCTTTAGTAGTTGAAACTCAATGCAGTTACTTTTCATAATGCCTTCGTTCCTATGGTGTTATACTGGATGCTGATAAGAAATTGCCTTCTGCATTCACCAAGAAGAGGCTAAGTCTTCTGCACTGCAGCCTCCAAGTATAGCAGCAGCATATTCATTCTGTCTAATAACAAGTGCCCTCTCATTTATTCCCACATGGCTGGCAATGATAGTTGACATAAGTAGGAATTGCCTCTACTTTAAATGTCAGCTGAAGGGGGGTTTAGAAGAGCAATCTATACATTACTGCATTAAGAATACCAACAACAAACACATATATGATGCTCCAAAAAGGCTCATTTTTAATTAGTGCCTCATAAAGCAATTAAGAATACCTACTGGGGAAAAATGTAGAAAAGCTGGGTTTTGTTGTTTTATTTTTTTCATGTATTTATTCTTTGTAGTATAATTACACAAAACATCTGTCGCATTGTGAGACACACCAGAAAGGAAAGAGTAGTGTGAGAGGAAAGGAAATATGAAACATTTCATTTATAATTTTTTAGATATTACTTAATTTAAAAATCCCTTTCAAAAAGCTCTAGTCTCCTTAGTACTTTCAACAATGATCTCTTAATTTGCATATGATAGTCAACCAGCAACAAAAAGTATTGATGCAAATTAATGAATAAAATCTCTCAGCCTACAAAGCAAAGAGGCAGAAAAAACCTCTTCACCTCCTTTTCCCTAGGACATAGCTTATATTCCCTGAATATCTTGAATCAGGATTTACAGCATGACAGCTAACTCTACAGGACAAATCTCTTTCAGGTATAGATCACCACTAGCTAAGGATTGTTTCTGTAGTGTTTATTTGGTTGCATAAGAGGACTATAATATTGACTTGGTCAGTTTCTCTCCATGTACACAAAACTTCTTGTTTAAAGAAGCTGATTATTCAAGTTACAGTATAAAAATGCTTGTTCGCACTCAGAAATAATTCCAAAGAAAAAAAATGTAGCTTTTCATGGATCTTTAATTCTTTGTGAAACTGCAGCATTAAACTCTAAGCTTTACAGGTTAGGAAATTTTGGCCTGACTCTCTAGTCTACTGCACATCCGAACATCTCAAAGAAGGGAAAAGTAAATAGAAAATGCTACAGTATTGATTTTGGCAGTCTTTTACATTTACTATAAGCCTATGAAAATACCTTTATAAAATGGAGGAAATAGAAAATCAAGTCCTCTATTTTCTGTGTTATGTACAATTCCTAAAACAATTTTTCTTTGGAGGGGATGGGCCTAGATTTTTTTGTGCTTTTATGAAGGAATTATCAAGCAGCAGACAATTCAGCTCAATACTACAGAGTTATAACATCACTTTCAGTTCTTATATCTCAGACACACTCTGGAACTTTTGAAAAACGTAATACATATAATGGAAGACTATAAAATATAAAATATGTAGCATTCAGGAAAATTTAGGGAAAATGGTAAGCACTGGTTTCTATCTATTAAATGCAAAAGATATAGAAGATAAATAAATCAATAGAACACCAAATATATATGTGTGTGTATGAAATAAGTATTTGGGAAAGCCTATTTAGAGAACTGTTGAGATGAATATACACAATGGGGCTCTTAAAGAGAGAATTACAGAGTATACAAAAAATTCCACGAAAATCTAGAATGACGAAATACAAATTTTAGCTCTAAACATCTGGGCTCCTTCATAGTATCTTCTTACATGGTTACATCAAGAATTTTATACAACAGCATTGATTTTTGAGGGCACATATTTGCAAAATCATATATAATAGGTGGCATGACTGGCACAGAAAAATATGGCTTTTCAGATTTGACTTTGACAGTTTTAACATACTGACAAATCAATGGATTCATATGAACGCCAAGATGTGTTCATTGGAAAACCTAGAAACTTTCCGTTTGTTGCAGGTTCTAACTGAGCACTTATCTAAAACAATAGCAGAAAAAAATAGCCAGAGAACATTATGTTTTTATCTGCTTTCACAAATAATTCAGAATACAATCACTACCTTTCTAAATAAATAAAAGAATTTAATAGAAAAACATAATAAATCATAGCTCAGAATTAATAATCATACTGAATTGATCAGGAAATTATCTTTAAATTTCACACATTAGAAACATTTTTTTAAATTTATTATTATTTTTTATTTTCCTACATACTGCATGCTTGAAAGTGGCATAAGAATTCTGATCAGTTGTACCATTTACTTTTAATGTTACTTATCTTCCAACAACTTTCTACTGCTTCTGTTCCAACATCATTTCCATGTGGGACAGAGAAATTCTTTTTCCATTTTATTAACAAAATTTATCATCAGAAGAGGCTTATTAACAACCAGAGTTAATGATGTGGACACCTATCTGTATATATTCTTAGCAAGCACATGAAGATATACATGTGGGGGAAAAAAAGGGCTTGTAGAAGCAAATGGCATGTGTGTAGGCATAAGTCCAGGTCTGTATCCCTCTTGCATACTGACCTAAAGCTTTATTTTCTCATTTAAAAAACAAGTAACAAATGGAATCTGGCCATCCTTTCAATAATGTTTGTACAGTGCTGCAAAAAACTAAAGAAACAAAAAACCTATCCAAAAAGAAAAGTGGAAGGAAGCTTAGCAGTGTTCACTGAGGAATAAAAAACATTTGTGATGGCATTTAAAATGAGATGAGAGTCCATGTCTTTGTAGCAACAGTGAGTCTGCTTCACAGCCCTGTGAAGGAATTACAGTACACATATGACAGGACTCACACTCTTTCATAGCATCATAGCTTTTATGTCTACAGTGTAGACATCTACATAGAGCAAGTATTACTATGTACCCTTTACAAAGAAATGTGTACCTCTAAGAGACGACTCATTCAAACTGTCTTAGAGATCTACCTTATAGAGGTCAGATGAATCCCAGCTAGGGAATCTATAACATATAAAGGATGACAGTAAGGTATCTTATCTATATGTATAAACAGGAAGCTATGACATGGTATATGCAATCAGAGTCAAATTTCAAGATCAGACATGAAGTGTACCTCTTAATTTTGTATAAACTAACATGAATCTGATTCTATGAAATATGACAATGGGCAATACATAGTACATATTTTCATTCTTTGAAATGAGCTTTAAACAGGAAAACAATTCTATGTTAATTTTGAAGGTAAATTGGATAGATGTCCAGAATGTGTGATATACAATAAAGTCAGGGACATTTATATTATCTCATTTTCTCCCAAAACCTAATGCTTTGTAAATACTTAATGTTGGAAGATATGTTAATAAGACACCAGAATATAATTATGTAGCCCATAAAAACCTGACAGAACTTCTGTTTCTATAAGTTAGCAGTGATTTATATTTCTTTTTTTTTTCTTTTGGAACCTAACATATATAATTCACTGGACTGATGCTGCATGTTCTTTTGTGTTATACAAAACATGATTTCCATATATATGGTTTTGTTAAAATATAATGGGTTCTTCTTTTGTGTAAGACTGTGGGACCACCTGGCTTTCTGGCACAGAAGCTAAATCACTGACTAAACACTGAATCTTCATTCAACTGAAAATAAGTTCTTCTCTCTCTGGATGAAATAGCCTATCGAAATATTTTGTTGCAACTCAGCTTTAGTTTCAAAAGAATGCGAAGTACCGTCTTATACACATATTGTTAATAGGCCACAGGTTAAATTCACGTTCCCAAAGTCTGTTTTGTCTGTGTGGTAATTGGTAAGTGACCTCCCTGTCTTTATCTTGACCCACAAGCTTTTCCATCTTGTCTTCTCAAATTGTCCTGTTGAGGAGGGAGAGTGAGTAAGTGTTTGGGTGGGGTTCTGGCAGGCAAGCAAGGTCAACCTACCACACCTCAACAAGGAGACCAAGGACACAGCCCCTTTCTTCTCCCAGCTGCAGTCTGGTAGTGGCTCCCAGTCCCCATCCCAGCCCCAGGCTATGGGGCTATGGTTTTTCAGGCAGTGACTGCATTGGTGGGTGTCACCCTCTTGTCAGTGGGGCCATCCCCAGAGCTGAAGCTGGAGCAGGGGAACTGGCCAGTGACTGGTCCTGGTGCAGTGGTTAAACCAGCGACACCCAGCTCAGGCCACAGTGAGTCTGAGCCCCTGCACTGCTGGGTCAATGCACAGCCAGGCCTCCCCCTGCTAAGAGCGGAAACCATATTTACTAGGCTACAGTCTATTTTGTCACATAGGAACTCTTTTTTCACCATCCTTGTGTTTTTCTCCTTGCCTCTTCTATTTCTTTTATATCCTTTCTGAGAAGTGGTAACATAGATTATACCCCATATCAAAGGTGTGGGTTGAGTCACCATCCCTGGAGGTATTTAAAAGACGTGTAGATGTGGTGCTTAGGGACATGGTTTAGGGTGGACTTGGTAGTGTTAGGTTAACGTTTGCACTTGATGATCTTAAAGGTCCTTTCCAACCAAAACAATTCTATGATTCTGTGATCCTATGACTACCACAGCATCAAACTACCCAGTGTTACAATGACATGCTAAGTTTTAATTCCTGTATCTTTTGTAGTAATTTCTGAACTTCTGCTTGATTTTTGGACTGCTTATGAGTTTTGACCCTGAGAGACCTATCCATAACGGATAGAAGAACTCATATGTGAATGTTACTAAGTCATTTAGCTAATTTTCAATTCATTATGTATGTATAATTGGAATTAGTTTTTCCTCATATAGCTGGCTTTATGCCAACTCTAAATATCACTAGACAATTTATTAACTAGTTACTCAGGTGTCATGGGATCATTCTACAGCTATTCATAGGTACCTTTAGATTTTCTATACTGAATGGTTTTGTAACAGTCACAAATTTTGCATCTACATAATTTTCAAATTATTCATGAGTGAATGGTAGCTTCTCACTTTTGTGCAACTATTCGTCTGTTCAGCCCTCTATATTCCTCTTAACCAACTATGAATCAATTTAATTAGCATTCCTTATTGTTGTTAATCCCCTTAATGAGGCAATTTTTCTTTTTTTTTTTAAATTTAATTATTCAATATTGATTGATCAATATTATAATTTGCTTCTTCAAGAACATTAATAGATTTGTGAAGCATGACTTTCCTTCACCAAAGCTGTATTGATTTTCACATTATAGTACGTTTATTCATGCATCTACCAATACTATTCTTTATTATAACATCTATTATGTTGCCTTGTAGTAGAGTCAGATTTATTCACTTGTATTTCCTAGAATCATTGCTAGAGGCTTTCTAAAAACTGGTGTCAGTTTACATTGTCAGTTTACATTCCTTTGGCACTGAGACTGACTTAGACAGTAAGTTGCAAACCATAGTTAATATTTTATAAATTTCATAACTGAGTTTCTCTGCTACCACTGGATGAATATCATGTGTCCTTACTGATTTTTTTTTGTTTGTCACAGTACTTTGTCCTAAAACCTCTTTTCTTGACAGTTCAACTTGAGACCATTCCACAAGTTATCCACAAAAAAAAAAAAAAAAAAAAGTCTTGGTCTGGAATTTTCCCTGGCTAAAGTAAGTGATACTGTCAAAGATAAAATTAATATGTTCTGAAATAGCCTTATGTTCTCAGCATACTCCAGTTAGGCTTATGCCAAGGTTTAACCCCAGCTCATAGCTAAAGCCCACACAGCCACTCTCTCTGTCTTCCCCAGAGGGATAGGGGAAAGAATTGGAAGGGTAAAAGTAAGGAAACTTGTGGTAAAGTAGTTTAGTAGGGAAAGCAAAAGATGCACGTGCAACCAAAGCAAAATAAGGAATTCATTCACTACTTCCCATCAGCAGCCAGACATTTAGCCACAGGAAAGCTTCATCATGCATAATGGTGACTTGGGAAGACAAACACCATAACTCCCGCCCACCCTCCTTCTTTCCCTGAGCTTTTATTGCTGAGAACATTGTCATATGGTATGGGATATCCCTTTAGTCCGTTGGGGTCAGCTGTCCCAGCTGTGTCCACTGCCAGTCTCTTGCCCCTAGCTTGCTCACTGGTGAGGCAGTGTGAAAAGCAGAAAATGACTTGATGCTGTATAAGCACTGCTCAGCAATAGCTAAAACACCCCTGTGTTATTAACACTGTTTTCATCACAAATCCAAAATACAGCATGATACAAGCTACTATGAAGAAAATTAACTCTCCTATTCAAAATCAGTACAGCTTTGAACCTTTATCAGGCTTCCTAACAATCTTACATGGTCCCTGCTTTGATATGTTTGCCTGTGTTGGCCTATCTAATGGCCAACTGCTTTGTGTTGTCCTACCTAATGACATGCTTAGCGTTCTGGAGTTTATTATTTGTTATTGTTGTTTCTAAGGTTATGTGGAAGGAGAGTGTCTGCTCCTTTAAGGTTATCTGGTCAAGGACCTTTTTCCATGTAGGAAAGGAAAACACAAAAGGGAGGAAGCAATAGACAGGGACATATAGGGACACAAACCTGACAAACAAATGGAAAAGGAGGTGGTGATGAGAACCAGACTGACTGATGCAGGTGTGTGAGAGAGTGAGAACGTTTATTCCAGCTTGGTTATCTGATCGGGGGTCTTGTCGGTTGAGGAACTAAGGGAAAAAGGGGGAAAACAGAAAGAAAATATATGGACACAGACCTGACAAAACAAACATGGAGACAAAGACATGAAACAAACCCTGCCAGTTACACTAATTAATGTGCTAGCAAGAAACTAAAGGTGCCACTGCCAGGAAGATCAACTTTGACTCTAGTCAGGCTACGGTAACAGGCAAGGGTCTATGCTGGTATGCTCAGAGAGACTTGAGTGTTGTGTTTTCTAGTCAGCACTGAGACAGACCGGTCAGTGAGTAGGGGATGTATGGGCCAGGTAAGAGGGGCTGAGGGCTCGGCAGGGGTGGTGGGTGGACATAGGGACTGCACTCAAGGGATGCGTGAATGTGTGTGCGCTTGTGAACATGGAGTGTTTTGTGTGTGCCTGCACTAGTGACCTTCTGACTCTGCAAACCCAAGAGGAGGAAGGGGCTTCACTCTCTCTGTTTATGTATGTAAGTGCTGTTGAAAGCAGTACCTTGTTTGTGGCGATCTATGTGAACAGCCAGGTCAGTGTCCTCTGTGTGTGTCTGCATGTGTATCTCTGGGATATGTGTGCATCTTCACTACAGATTGAGCCAGCACACGGGGAAGAGGCAGCCACGTCGCTCAGCCAGGGCAGAGACCCCAGGTCCCAGGGCACTGGACTGGGCTCTGGCAGCCACGCAGGAGGGAGACCTGGACCAGAGCAGCTGGAGGAGATGATCACACTAATATCCCTTAACATTTTTAAGCCACACCACTTCTGCTTTGTGAAGAACTGGCTGGTTTTTTTTTTTTGTTGACTTTCTGTTTGTTTGTTTGGGGTATTTTTGTTTGCTTCCTTTGTTTTACTGGTCATTTAGGGAGTATTTTTTTTAAATGCAACTGGCCAGTCATATGCATTGTATGTGGACCTCCAGTATGGCACCTTTTTTGATGTCATATTTTATGATCTAGTCTTAACAGAAACAGCCCAAAACATGGAAATTGCAGAGTAGTCCTAGGCATAATTAAAAAATTAAAGAGAAACTGCAGTGCATTTTCCTTTTTAAAATACTCCAGAGGTAAAAATGTTTATTGGAAATGAAAGATCAATACGGAAACTCAGTTTGAGAGTAATAGCCCAAATTTAGGTGTCTTAGCAATGCTTTTTAGTTTAAATTCCTATTGTAAACATGGAGATCTAGTGGAAAAAAGTAAATATTGATTTTATGGCTCAGTTAATTTGTTTTAGCATAGGCTTTGAGTGCCACTAGGTTGTTCCCTACTCTTCTAGACAGACGAATGGAAGCCAGGTGGGGCATTCCAGACAAGTTCAAAGGGCATGAGGTGACATTGTTTAGGCAATTCAGTTTTACTTGTAATGTCTTGGTCTTTGGTCTTTACTGCCTCTAAGAGGACTATAAAATACATAGTTTTAGTCAACCATGTGAGGGTGTCTTAATCTTAAATTGAATCCTGCTCTTTTCCTCAAATCCCTTTTCTGGTTGAGGGAACTTGAAGCAGGGCTTGCCAGGACAGTGTTTTAGCTACTGCAGTAGAATATAGTCAGAAGACTTTTAAAATCATTTATGTTAATGCACTAACACTTAGCAAATATTTTAAACTTCCATTAGACAAAAATGGGGACAGAATATGTCTATAATCTCCATATTTGGGGTATGAAACCAGAAATAATGTGTAGAAAGCACAACACTGGCTGTGGAAGATTCATGTTAAAATACCATATTAATGATTTCATAGGATAGCCTTGTACAGAGGTGGGATTCAAATCCACAGAAGTGGATGGCAGAAAAGGAAATCTAAATCTTTTCCCAAGTCCTGTCAAATTATCCAGCCTCTTAAACTATTAGGTTAAAAAGGGTTAATTCTACTGGATTTGGAGACTAAGAAAAAAAACCCTAAACATGTATGTGCTAAAACCACACATGAGATACAGCCTGAACTTTTCAATATTTCAAAGACTATGGAAATGCATTTTCAGCAAATTGCCTGTTTTTCCAAAAGATGTCTCATCCCTATTCGTCTTCAGCTGTGGATCAGTAGTTTTGATTTTTTAACTAATCATTTATTTTAAACAAGCTTTTAGTTTAGTTTAGTTTTGTTGTTATTTCTCTCTTACACTGATAGATAAATGCTTTTGAATATGATACAGAAGACCACACTGTTTTTCCAAAGCCAAGAACAATCATAGTGACTTTCTAGCCTGTGGATTAGTTCCTTTTTTAATGATACACTGCATATCTTTTCCAGTAAATTCTTTATTTCACACTTAATTTCCTTCACAACCCTCAAACGAATATTATCTGGTTTTAGTGATTTAATACACTTAAGTTTTTAAAGATGCTCTATAACTTCCTCCTTGGAGGCTATCATTTTGTTAAGACCATAGCATAATCTCCCACAAAAAGTGCCCTTGGAAGACTGATTTCTCTGTAGCCCTTGATAGTAAAGACAGATGTAAAAAATTAATCTAACTCAACTCCTCTGCTATTTTACCATCCTCTCTAATTGCTCCCCTCATTCCTTATTCCAATACATCCGGTGTCAGGTATCTTCTGCCTTTTTATGTGCTGCATAAAGTTTTATTATTTATATTGATAGACGTATCAGTGCACTGTGAAGTGCATGCTGTGGAAAAGGTGCAGAGCAAATTGGATGTTACTCAGCAGAATACCTGTTGTGCCTTCTCAGTGACCTTGCATTTTGCACTTACGTCTTTCCAAGGAGGGAAAAAAACTACAAAATAATAAAGGTAGCATTTTATAACCTCTACTGCACGAATGTAACTGTGTGGAGCAAAGCAGGAGAAACCCTGTTCTTGATGAACAAAAACCATGTGGCTATAAATATAGGTGAGCTTGACCACTAAGGATCCTTGTCTGAATGGGAGAAATATACTTCAGCATTCCTTTTTCACAAAGCTCTTGCTAGCTGACTGCTAAAGGCTCGTTCTTCAAAGTGTACTCAGTGGAGACATGGTAAAACCTTCTTAATGCTTTCTTATTGACTTCTTACAATGTACCTCCTTAGTAAGAGTATCATAGAATCATAGAATGTCCTGAGTTGGAAGGGACTCACAAGGATCATCGAGTCCAACTCCTGTCCCAGCATAGGACAACCCCAGAATTCACATAGTGTGTCTGAGGGCATTGTCCAAATGCTTCTTGAATGCTGTCAGGCTTGGCGCCATGACTGCTTCCCTGGGGAGCCTGTTCCAGTGCTCCACCACCCTCTGGGTGAAGAACATTTTCCTAATATCCAGCCTAAACCTCTCCTGGCATATCTTCCTGCCATTCCCTCGAGTTCTGTCACTGGTCACCAGGGTGAAGAGGTCAATGCCTACTCCTCCACTTGCTCTTGTGAGGAAGTTGTAGACTGCAATGAGGTCTCCCCTCAGTCTTCTCCAAGCAGAACAGACCCAGTGACTTCAGCCGCTCCTCATACAGCTTCCCCTCTAAACCCTTCACCTTCTTTGTGGCTCTCTTCTGGACACTCTCTAGTATCTTCATATCCTTTTTATACTGTGGCGCCCAAAACTGCGCACAGTACTCAAGGTGAGGCCGCACCAGAGCAGAGTAGAGCAGGACAATCACCTCCCTTGACTGGCTAGCAATACTATGCTTGATGCACCCCAGGACACAGTTGGCCCTCTTGGCTGCCAGGGCACACTGTTGGCTCATGTTCAACCTGCTGTCGACCAGAACCCCCAGATCCCTTTCCGTGGGGCTCTTTCTAGCCTCTCATTCCCCGGTCTGTATGTACATCTAGGGTTGCCCTGTCCCAGGTGCAAATTCCGGCACTTTCCCTTGTTAAAATTCATGCGGTTGGTGATCGCCCACCTTTCTAATTTATCTAGGTCTCTCTGCAGGGCCTCTCTGCCCTCGGGAGTGTCAACAGCTCATCCCGATTTTGTGTCATCAGCAAACTTGGGTAACAGTCCTTTAAGTCCTGTGTCCAAATCATTAATGAAGATATTGAAGAGCACTGGCCCCAAGATGGATCCCTGAGGAATCCCACTAGTGACCAGTCGCCAGCCCGATGTAACCCCATTTACTATAAATATTTGAGCCCTACCCGTCAGCCGATTGTTCACCCATTGCATTATGTGTTTGTCCAGCTGTATGCAGGACATTTTGCCCAGAAGGATACTGTGAGAGACAGTATTGAAAGCTTTACTGAAATCCAAAAAGATTACATCGACTGGCTTCCCTTGGTCAGCTAGGTGATAACCTTATCATAGAAAGAAATCAAATTTGTCGAAACTTTCCCCTCATGAACCCATGCTGGCTGGGATCAATGACTGCACTGTCTTTCAGATGTGTTTCAATAACTCCCAGAATAATTTTCTCCATGATTTTTCCAGGCACCGAGGTGAGACTAACAGGCCTGTAGTTATGAGGGTCATCCCTGTTGCCCTTCTTGAAGATTAGGACAAAGTTTGCCAACTTCCAGTCACCTGGGACCTCTCCAGATTCCCAAAAGCACTGAAAAATCATTGAGAGAGCTCTCGCTATGACATCAGCCAATTCTTTAATTACCCTTGGATGAATCCCATCAGGCCCCATTGACTTGTAGGGATTCAGCTGGAACAGCAAATCCTGCACAAGTTTCAGGTTGATTAGGAGTGTATCATTCTCTCAGCCATGGATCTCAGGAACAGGGCTCTGGGGGTCCCAGCACCCATCACCAGTGTTGAAAACTGAGGCAAAGAAAGCATTAAACGTCTCCACTTATCTATGTCCCTGTATGTGAGGTGACTATGCTCATTGAGTAACTGGCCAATGTTATTTCCAGCCTGCCTTTTGCTACCAATATAGTTAAAAAAGCCCTTTTTATTGTCCTTCACAGTACTGGCCAGCTTCAACTCTAATTGAGCTTTGGCCGCACAAATTTCCTCCGTACGGTGGCGAACAGCATCTCTGTAATCCTCCCATGTTGCCTGACCCTGCTTCCAGCAGTTGTACACTTTCTTTTTTTGCCTTAGTTCAAGCAGAAGATTCCTTGTCAGCCAGGCCGGCCTTCTACCTTGTCTGCTTGACTTTCAACATTTTGGAATTGCTTGATCCTGTGCTCTTAGGAGGTGGTACTTAAAATGTGACCAGCTCTGATGGTCCCCAGCCCCTTCAAAAGCTTTTTCACAGGGAACTTTATTAAGTAGTTCCCTGAGCAGCCTAAAGTCTGCTCTCCTCATATCCAGAGTAGAGTTCTTGCTGGCAGTCTTCCTCCTGTTACCGTAAATTTTAAACTTGACAGCTTCAATGGAGTATGGCAAGGTGAAGGGAATAGCGGAGGCTGGTGAAAGATGAATTGCTGGAAGCAATTAAAATTCAGTCCCCTCATTCTACTTGCAAGACTTTCATCCCTGGACTGCTGACTCACTATGAAATGTGCAGCCAGAAGAAATCTTCCTATTCATTTGCCATGAGGCCTGATAGGCAGGACTGCTGGTGGAGACCGTAGCCCTGTATATATGATGTCTGCTTTTAGCAGGGGGAAGGCCCTGGCTGTTCGCTGACATGGCAGTGCAGGAGCTCAGCCTCTCCATGTCCTGAGCTGGGTGTCACTGGTTTAACTCCTGCACTGGGGCCCCTGACTGCCGCCTCCTCTGCTCCACCTTCAGCTCTGGGGGTGGCCCCACTGGAGAGGGGGTAACATCCCCTGACATAGTCACTGCCTGACAAACCATAGCCCTTTGTGTACGTGGGGCTGATGGGACTGGAGGCCATGGCCAGGCTGCAGCTGGCAGCCTGGGAGAAGGAAGGGGACTGTGACAGGAAAATGTGCAAACATAGGGACGGGTGAACCCTAGACTGGGGGAGACCCCCACCAGAACACCTCTCTCCCCTGACAAACGCTTCAAGACACAGCAGCTGTTTTGTGCAAGAGTTCCTCCCATTTTGTTACTGAGGTTTTTCTCTGCTAAACAATTAGTACTCTTCAACTGTGAAAACATTAACAGGACCAACAAACTGCTGTTTGCATATCTGGTGTGCTCCTTTTTGCACGTAACTGTATACTATATGTGGGGTCTGATGTTCTGTCAATGGTGTGCTGTGCAAGTTGCAGGATGGGGAGGGCAGCCTGATAATACGTCTACACGACAAGCTGAGAGGCAGAGATTAGTTCTGGAAAAATAGCTCTATGAACGGTGTGACTTCAACACTGATATAAATATCTGTGTTTGTTATGTGATGGTTGCTTTACGCAGAGAAATTATGTCCACTTGTCACGGTTTAAAGCCGGGCCGGCTATTAAACATGTGGCAGATGCTCTCTGTTATCCCCCTCTCTCCCCAAAAAGGGAAAGGGAAAAGGGAGAGAGACTTCTGGGTTGGAAAGTTAAAACAGTTTTAATAAACTATAATAATGAAAAAAAAGTATAATAATAATAATAGAAATAATCAAATATATACAAATATATATACAAAACCAGGATTGAGCGCCCCTGAAGTCAGCCACGTCACAACCGGCACTGCAGGGCAGGCTCCGGGAAGGCCCAGCCTGGGCCTAGAGACGGTCGAGAGCTGGATTCAGGAACGCATGGATCGGGATCTGGGGCAGCAGGAAAACAGACGGAGTCCTCCCTGGACACCGGCCATAGCAGAAAGAGAGCGAGACCCTCGTGATCCCCCGCTTTATATCGAGAATGACGTGTATGGGATGGAATACCCTCGTTGGTCAATTTTGGGTCACCTGTCCTGTCTGCTCCCCCCTGCAGCTGCGACCCCCCTTCAGCTCTTCACTCGTAAGCAGTGAAGAATTCAGCAGTGACCTTGGTTTCTCTCAAGAACAAGTACAGCAAGAGCCTTTCTGCACAACATCCCTACCGGTGCCTCAGCGATAACTACAAACTTCGAGCGTTATCAGTCCTGGAAGCAGACACTGTCTGCAAAACATGCAGTTAGTTTCAGAAAATGCAGTTACTTAGAGGAGACTTAGCTGAAAGTAAAAATCACTGAAAGGAAAATCAGCCTGGTTTAGGCCAAACCAGGACACCACTCTAAAGGAATCTGCTTTTAATCTGGAAGCAATAGATACAGTAAACTAATTTCTTCTGGTTTCATAGTTCTGCTTTTATTCATCTCCTTCCTCAGAAATCTATATTAATTACTGCGTATGCAAATAAGGAAGGGATAGGCTCACGACACTGTGAAAAATTAATTTCATAGATTGCCATGAAATCCTATTGAAGATGTGAAGTTAATTGAAGCCTGTTGCCAGGTTCAAGCTATAAAGAAATTAGGAATTCTGAGAGACAGAAAAACGGCAAAGATTGAGTCTCATAGAAATATCTGTAACTTTTAAATTAGGTATATACACTAGAAGAAAATGCTTTATATATACATCCTTTATATGCATACTTCAAAACACAGCTGGAAAAGGTCCTGAGCAGTTTGATCTAAGTTGATCCTTCTCTCAGTGTGGGATTGGACCAGATAACCACTAGCAGTCTCTTCTGACCTATATAATTTTTCTTGGTTCATGTTATTATTGAAACATTATTTTATTTCTTTGCATCTGAACAACTTTTAGAGAAAACAGATAGGATGCTATTGAGTCATGAAGTGAGGTCCCTTCTGCTAGAAATAAATATTGCTGCTGGTTTTATTGATACCCCTCTGAAAAATGAAAGGGCAGGCTGTTCTAGAACAAGATTTCCCTATTCTAGAAGTTTTCAAATAATTTTTTTTTTAAAAAATCACAGATCACCTGGAGAAATAATCCCTTTAGTAGCGTTTTTAGTCAAGGTCCTTTATAATGGCCCTATTTAATCCTGATTTATAAGTGGTGAGTTGAACACTTTTCTCTAAATGATATATCTGTAATCTTTATTATAAACCTAAATTACTCACTAGAAATCCCTCTCTTGACATATAAGGTTTGAACAGACTCAATTTTATTTCCACAATAATTACTGTACTAGTAAGAGAAATATGATTTCTTTGATAATAGAAAACTTATATCATAAAACTCAATCTGGACCTTCTGAAGACTATAAGAAGATGATTGGATTGTAAATCAATCATATACACTGAAATTTTTGATTGTCATTAATAAGTTCGTAAGTGGAATCAAAAAAAGTGTTTTTGGCAGTCTGTGTGATGTTAAGCACAGAATCTATAATGTTCAGTGGTCTTCTTAATCTTTTCTTTAATGGCCAGTGTTAACCATAGCACTATATATATATGTGGTACTATATGGTGGCAGTCCAGTGCCAAAGAGGTAATGGGGCTTTCCTCTGAATGACAAAAAACCCAAAGCCCTATGTCATGTCAAATGGTGGAATATGGAGAAAAAAAGTCAAAACTCAGCACAAGTCTTTCAACACTGAGTGCATTCCTGCTAGTTTAATGCATGTACATCTATTAAATGAAAATAAATACAAAATATATGATAAGGAGAAATGGATATTTTAATAGTACAGAACAAGTTTAATGTAGATATTCCAGATTACAACAAAATGAGCGAGTATTTAGTTTTCTTCCGGGCAGGAGGTAAATGTAGTGTGTCGAAGAACACATGACTTGAAGAAATAACCAGGGAGGTCCCAGTTGAGTGAGATTAGCAAATGTGACATCCACCTACAAGAAGGGCTGGAAAGAGGATCCAGGGAACTAGAGGCCTGTCAGTCTGACCTCGGTGTTGGGGAAGATTATGGAGCTGATCATCTTGAGTGCCATCACACGGGACGTACAGGATAACCAGGAGATCAGGCCCAGTCAGCATGGGTTTATGTAAGGCAGGTCCTGCTTGACTAAACTGATCTCCTTCTGTGACAAGGTGACCCACTTAGTGGATGAAGGAAAGGCTGTGAATGTTGTCTACCTAGACTTTAGTAAAGCATTTGAGACCATTTCCCACAGCATTCTTCTGGAGAAACTGGCTGCTCATGGCTTGGACAGTCATACTCTTCTCTGGGTAAAAAACTGGCTGGATGGCTGGGGCCAAAGAGTTGTGGTAAATGGAGTTAAGTCCAGCTGGCAGCCGGTCACAAGTGGTATTCCCCAGGGCTCAGTATTGGGGCCAGTTATCTTTTAATATCTTTATCAACAATCTGGGCGAGGTGATCGAGTGCACCCTCAGTAAGCTTGCAGATGACACTGAGTTGGGCAGGAGTGTTGATCTGTCCAAGGGTAGGAAGGCACTACAGAGGGATCTGGACAGGCTGGATCAATGGGTCGAGGCCAACTGTATGAGGTTGAACAAGGCTAAGTGTTGAGTCCTGCACCTGGGTCAAAACAAGCCCATGCAACGCTACAGGCTTGGTGAAGAGTGGCTGGAAAGCTTCCTGGCAGAAAAGGACATGGGGGTGTTGATTGATAGCTGGCTGAATATGAGCCAACAGTGTGCCCAGGTGGCCAAGAAGGCCAGCAGCATCCTGGCTTGTATCAGAAATTGTGTGGCCAGCAGGACTAGGGAGGTTATTTTTCTCCTGTACTTGACACTGGTGAGGCCGCACCTCAAATACTGTGTTCAATTTTGGGCCACTCACTACAAAAAAGATACTGAGGTGCTGGAATGAGTCCAAAGAAGGGCAACAAAGCTGGTGAAGGGTCTAGAGCACAAGTCTTATGAGAAGCAGCTGAGGGAACTGGGGTTGTTCAGTCTGGAGAAAAGGAGGCTCAGGGGAGACCTTATCACTGTCTACAAGTATCTGAAAGGAGGTTGTAGCGAGGCGGGTGTTGGTCTCTGCTCCCAGGTAACAAGTGACAGGATGAGAGGAAATGGTCTCAAGTTGTGCCAGAGGAGATTTAGATTGGATATCAGGAAAAATTTCTTCACAGAAAGGGTTGTCAAGTATTGGAACAGGCTGCTCAGGGAAGTGGTTGAGTCACTTTCCCTGGAAGTGTTTAAAAGACATGTAAATGTGGTGCTTAGGGACATAGTTTAGTGATGGACTTGGCAGTGCTAGGTTAATGGTTGCACTTGATGATCTTAAACGTCTTTTCCAACCAAAATGATTCTATGATTCTACGAAACAGAAAAAAATATTGGAGGAGGAGGGAAATCCCATAACCTGCTTCTCCCAAATTTTAAATATTTTTTCAGTTTTTTTTAAAATATAATTATCAAATTAAAAGTACGGTAAGCATAGAATAGACAACAAAATATGATAGCTCTAAGATCTACATTGGAAAAGAACCTCAGAAAATACTATTTCTCTGTCAGTTCTCAGTAGAGTTGATGATATGTATTACATATGTGCCCCAGCTCAACATATGATCAAGATTTCCAAAGAAAAAGGGACCTCACAGAAAGTGTCCAAGTCCGAGAGAGGTTTGATGAAATACTTAGTAACTCTCTGTTCTCAGCTGTATGGGCACATAGGAAATTTCCTTTTGGCAACAAGAAAGAGAAAGTGCCACAAAAATTGTAATACTATACAAAGATAGTTAATTTTGTGTCACTGAGGTCAGTTTAGTAGCGGGTTAATATTTGTTGCCTTACTAGCATTGAAGTAAAGAAATCTAGGAAAATTGGCCCTGCTGGGTGGGAAGTCCCAGGGTATAGTGGAAAAGCCTACATTCTGCAATAGAAAAGACTCAGTAACATTGTTTCCACAGTCAAAAGGAATTCTACAACATTGGTGAGTAATTCACTGAGTGTGATAAACCTTAAGAGAGGGGGGAAAGGGTATTTAGATTTACATCCATCTATAAAGAAAAAAATCTTAAGTGTAAATTGTCTTGTATTAGACTTCTGCACACATATATAAGACTGTGTCTGAGCATGGTGTGTTCACGGGCACATGCGCTTCAGAAGACAAAAGCGTTGACTGTAACAATAGCTCACTATACTTGTGTCAAGCATTTACATTTAGATCTTGCCCAGGCAGATTCAGACTAGAGCAAAATGGTATGACTGAATTATTGCAGATCCAGTTTCTTGAGATTTATATATATTCTGGCAAACATTTATTCATAGTAGTACTTGTGGGGGCTGATTTAATACATATTTTAAAACAAAGTTTAAATATCCCTTTGGGTAAAATGAAAGACATAGACTAAAAAAAAAATCATTGAACTCATTGCCCTTAACTTATCCTTTTATGCATAAAAGAGGAATATAAAGGTCTGTATTGAATGTAAATGTGAAAAATCCCCATTTTAAAACCTATGCTTACTAAACCTTTAGTCCCTAATGTCTAACTTTTCTAATCTTGGTTTCATCAAGTCAGTTCTCTGTGGGTGAAGCAAAAAGGCATTCAGTTTCTCCCTTATATTGGGTTTTCCAGTCTGTCATTTCAAGAGTTACACAATTTAAACACATTACAGTATTTGTTGTTACAAGTCTGATACATCCTTCCCAAATTAAACATATATGAATGTTAATTAGTAGCTATTCCACTCAGTGCCCACTGCAATACTGGCCCTTTTCAAGATCACAACAAATTGTGACTAGGGCGTATGGTAGTTTATTTCTGTAATGCAATTAGCAAATAAGTGTTGGAACAGATAGTTTTCCTTATTCTCTGTATTCTATTATATTTTAAGCATTAACATTGTTCTTTATCCTTTAAACAGTTAAAAAAAAGGAAATAAATTCAAATTTTCTGAAATATCAGATACTGTTATTTTCCATTTCATATTCTTTCATATGCTTCTGTTGGTGCCGGTATTGCTGGGGCAAAATAGATCCCCGTATAACTTGGAAGAACTCTGGCTGAAATTAAGACAGCTCTTATAATATACATTTTTTTATAATTAAGATAGTTTTTGGTTCCACTCTATTCTCAGAGACCTACATCTGGCCTCACTACAGTGATTTTTTAAAGAAAAAAAAAGAACAAAACCATTACAGAATTCATATCCTATATTTTAGGCATTGAGCTTAGTGTTTCTAAATCACATGGTGATACCGCTCTCTCTCCAGTTCTCCTTTCCTTTTTTTTTGTTTGCTCAGTCTTCACTGTTAACACAAAGTGTACAATACCTAAGCTTTTAACTTTAGCAGCTAAATGGGATGCTTAAAATCAGGCAGGGAATAACTTTTACTTATTTGAAAATAATTTTTTCTAACAGAAGTCTCTACTAAGAAAAGCATTCAATTTCTATTCTACCGAAATAATAGTGTGTGCAATGTAAACCAAGGCATTGGTTACTCAGTGGCAGTAGCATAGTTCATCATGAAACATCCTTATATTTTGCAAAAGTTCTGTAGAGTTTAAGCCAATAATGTGTCTGCTAAATATCCTGAACTGGATTAGGAATGGAGCTTATTAAAACTAGTCACAAATAATGTTAGTCTTTTTTTTCTGTCAATCACTGAATCTGTTATTTTTTTAATATATTTTCCTCATTAATTGAATACTTCTAAATGAAATATTTGATGGTTTTGTTGATTTGTTATGACTTAAGGCATTCAGAATTCTTGGTAAAAACATTCTGTGAGACTTTATTCCAACCCCTTTTTAATGTTTTTCTGCACAAATCTGTAATCTTCTCCACGTTGCTCATTTAGTTAAAACTTGTAGAGAGAAAGTAAAAATTTGATGCTAGACTACAGAATTATGATGCATTCTAATTAGTTGGAAAATTAATACCCGTTCTTCATAGTGGAAAAAATAGAAGGGAGCAACGTTCAGTATGAAATATAGCTGAATCATTTCAAGTTTGACTAATACCGTTTAGAAGTTCTTCATACGGATTTCATCTAATTAATTTGGAGTAAGATTGGGTTTATTGTAATAAAACTATAATAACATGAATTTTTGTAAACTTGGTAAGTCACAACCCGTGTAGTTTCTTGTGGCATGATTTACATGAAATGAATGTTCTCCCTTTCGTTCTTTGTTATGCATTGTTTGATACCAAGAAAAAGTTCTGCAAGTAAAGATGAACATATACATTTTTCTTATTCAGCAGGACAAATAGAAAAATTTTAAAATATTTTAAACAATGATTCAGTTGTGGCAAAAAAGGAAATTATCAGTAGGGTTCTGCAGGGTTCCCTGTTGGTACTTTTTCTGTTTATCTTATTTATAAATTATCTCAAAGGGAGTAAACAGGGACACAGTCTGCTATTGGTACAAACTTATTTTTAAAAGTATGTCCAAGGCCATTCTGAAAAGAACAGCAAAAACTCTTAGCAATATTGAGTTACTGGGGGAAAAAACAAACAGCAAAAACCACCACCACCACCAAAAACAACAAAGAAACCCCAAACCAAACGATGAAATTAAAAATAGATAAATGTAAGTAATTTAGATGGGGAAATAGAACCCTTTCTTCACATATAAAGTCATGGGCTCTGACTGACCATTATCATTCTGAGTGAAACTTTAGTTTATGATACATCTGTGAAAACATCAAGCTTAGTGCTTGGTGCCAGTCAAAATAGCAAGTCAAGTACTGGTCTTCACGGGTGACTGCAATTACCCTGACATTTGGCGGGAAAAAACACAGCAGTGCACAACTCATCCAATCAGGTTTCTGGAATGCATTGAGGACTCGATTCATGCTGCAGAGGCTGGACGTGCTAACTAGGAACAGCACATTGTTAGATTTACTGCTCACAAACTGAGAAGACTTACTTGACACATAACTACCAATGGTAGCTTGGGTACAGAAGTGATAACACTGTGGAGTTTAAGATCCTGCTGAGCACACTGAAGACCAGAGTAAAACAAAGACCCTGGACCTTTGGCCTGACTTTATCTCGTGCTTTCTACGATTGGAGTAACTGTATCAGTAGAAGAGCTACGGATGTCATCTATCTAGACTTCTCTAAGGCCTTTGATATGGTCCCCCCACAGCATTCTGCCCACTAAATTGGAGAAATATGTGTTTGGTGGATGCACTGGCAGATGGATAAGGAAACTAGCTTGATGGCTGCATGCAGAGAGTTACAGTCAATGGCTCAACTGTCAAAGTGGAAATCAGTAATGAGTGGTGCCCCTTAAGGGTCCACACATGGACGGAATACTATTTAACATCTTCATCAAGATATATACAGTGGGATTGAGTGCACCATCAGCAATTTTGCAGATGACACCAACCTGAGTGGTGCATTTGATACGCTATTGTTGGATGTCCCATCGTTGGAAGTGTTGAAGGTCAGATTGGATGGGACTTTGAACAACCTGATCTAGTGAAAGATGTCCTGCCCATGGCAGGGTGGGGGGTTTTTTGGACTAGATGATCTTTAAAGGTCCCTTCCAGCCTAAACCATTCTATGATTCTATGATTCAATTCTATGATTTTAGACATGCCAATTTTGGTAAGTTCAGAGTCCATCTGTGAGGGATTCCATGGGAAGCATCCATGAAGGGCAAAGGAGCTTGTGAGTGCTGGGAGTTATTCAAGAGCATTCTCCTGGAAGCACAAGAACAGTCCAATCCCTACACAGGGAAAGGAAGAAGGCAGAACAAGATGTCACCCTGGCTTAACAATGAGCTCTTGGGTGTGCCTAAAGCAAAAAAGCGGGCACACTGGCTAAGAAAAGGCAGCCAAATACTCATTGAGGACTTACAATAACCTCACTAACCATGACAGATACAGTCAGGAAGGATAAGGCTCAGCTAGAACTGAAACTGGCCAAAGATGTCAAGAATGACAAGAAAGGGTTCTTCACATATGTGAGCAGAAAGCAGAAGACCAGGGAAGACATAGATCGATTGCTAAACAGTGCAGGGAAACTAGTTATTAATAATGCTGACAAGGTAGAAGTTCTGAATACTTTCTTTGCCTCTGTCTTTACCAGAGTAGCCAGACCCCTGATCACACAATCAAGTATCTACAACAATGCATGTGTTGACTCACCAGCAGTGGAAGAAAGGCTGGTCTGTGACCTCTTGCAAGGACTCAAGCCTCATAAATCTATGGTCCCGGATGGAATCCACCCCAGGGTGTAAGAGAAGTGACTGACATTGTTGCTAGGCCACTGTCTATAATCTTTAAAAGTTATGGAGATCAGAGTATACTCCTGATGACAGGGAAGAGGGTGAATGTCACACCCATCTACAAGAAGGGCGCAAAAGAAGACCAGGAAACTACAGGCCCATTAGTCTTACTCAATCCCCAGAAAATTAATGGAACAAGTTCTCCTAGAAAAAATTACTAAACAAACTAAGCGGCTGTTGACTGCGAAAAGTCAACATGGATTTACCCAAAGGCAAATCACACCAGACTAACCTGATCACCCTCTACAATGAAGTAACTTTTTCTGTCAACATGGAGAACAGTGGATGTTGTTTTACCTGGACTTCAGCAAAGCATTTCAACACTGTTTCCCACAGCTTCCTCCTGGACAAACTGGCAAGATACAGACTGGATGAATGGGTCTGCTAGATGGGTAGGAGAGGGTGGAGACCAATGGTTTTTACTCAGGTTGGCAAGCTGTCACAAGGAGGGGACCCCAGGATTGCTACTGGTCCCCATGCTGTTCAACATCTTCATAAATTATCTGAATGATGGGATTGAAAGTACCCTCACCACATCTGCTGTTGACAGAAAACTGGATGGTGAGGTGGACACATCAGAAGCCATCTTACAGAGAGACCTGGACAGGTGGAAGAGTGGGCTAGCAAGAACTGTGTGAAGTTTAAGAGAGACAATTGCAAAGTCCTGCACTTGGGATGACATAACCAAAGATCCCAGTAGAGGCTAGGGATCTGTGTGGCTGGAGCAGCCCTTGCTGAAAGAGACATGGGAAGTCCTGGTGAACAACAAACTAACATGAGACAGCAGTGCAGTGCTGCAACAACAAAGGCAAATCAGATCCTGCTGGCTGCATCCACAAAGGCATTACTAGCCGAGATAGAGATGTGATCATCCCACTCTACTCAGTGCTAGTCAGGCTGCACCTGCGGTATTGTGCCCAGTTTTGCTTCCCACAATTCAAGAAAGACACAAACAGACTGGAGAGGGTCCAAAGGAGGGCCACAAAGATGGTCAAAGGGCTGGAGAACTTGTCTTGTGAGGAAAGACTGAAAGAGTTAGGTCTTTTCTCCCTGAAGAAAAGAAGGCTCAGGGAGGACCTTATCATGGTATGGTAGTATTTAAAGTGCAGCTACAAAGAGGATGGAGGCTCTCTCTTCACAAGAAGCCACATGGAGAAGACAAGGGGCAGCATGTTCAAATTTCACTGGGAAAGGTTTCATCTCAACATAAGAAAGAAAGTTTTTACTGTGAGAATAATCATTCATAGGAACAACCTCCTCAGGGGCATGGTAGAGTCCCCATTGCCGGAGGTTTTCAAAATGCGATTAAACAGGGTGTTAGATAATCTCACCTAGGCTCCCTTTCCCATGAAAGGCTGGACCAGATGATCTTTCAAGGTTCCTTCCAACCTGGGCTGTTCTATAATTCTATGACTCTATAAAATATTATTGCTTATTATGTATGATCAGTTAATTATTTAATAAAGAAGGTTTGTGGAAAAGAAACAAGTTGAGGTGTGGAGGGGAACTTGGGACAGAAGTCAGGAAACTCATGATGGGATAAAGAGGTGTCCAGGAATTATTGTCTCTCCCAATACATGAAATAAAATACATCAAATAAATCTGGTAGGAGCTGGGTCTAGATCAAGCAAAAGATGGGTGTTCATGTAACAGGTAATATACCTGCAGAACTGCTTCCAGATGTAGGTTGTACATCCAAGGAGTTTACATAGGTCTGAGGGCAGACTGGACCAGGGGACAAAGTGAGTCCAATCAGCTCTCACTTCACAGAAAAAAGTCATGTGCCTCAGAAAATTCACTGAGCTGGAAAAAGTCTGAGAGAGTCTTAGGAGGGACATGCCATGGCATGCCATGTCACGCCATGCCATGCCATGCCATGCCATGCCATGCCATGCCATGCCATGCCATGCCATGCCATGCCATGCCAGTCTGTCTTGCTCTTCTTTTACCTGCAGCCCACTTATGGTCACTGATGGAGGCAGAAAACTGTATTAGATGGATCAATTGTTTGAAACACTGTGGCTGGTCTTGTGTACCTGCTGTGGGTTAACCCTGGTCAGCAGCTAAGCAACCATATAGCCATTCGCTCACTCCTCCTTCCACCTGGACAGGGGAAAGAATAAGAGCAAAAGCAAAAAGACTTGTAGGTTGTGACGAAGACAGTTCAATAAGTGAAGAAAAGTAGGGAAACAAAAAAGTGATGCAAAGGCAGTCATCCGTCACCTCCCACAGGCAGAACTAAAGCCCATCCATTCTGCAAGACATAGCTACCTTGGAAGACAAATGCCCCCAGTTTTATTGCTGAGCATGAGAACATCTGGTACTGGATACCCCTTTGGCCATTTGGGGTCAGCTGTCCCAGCTCTGTCCCCTCCCAAGTTCTTGCACACCCCCTAGTGTACTCTTTGGAGGGAGTGGGGGAGGCAAGAGAGAAAAAGAGAAATCCTTGATGCTAAGCAAGCACTGTTCAGCAACAGCCAAAATATTGATGGGTTATCAAATTTGTTTTAATCACAAATCCAGAACACAGCACCATACAGGCTGCTATGAAGAAAGTAAACTCCATTCCAGCCAGATCCAATACAGTAACAAAGCATTTTGCTTCATGATTTCCTTCAAGATTATGGAAGTCTTAAGATGTGCCAGCTGTTTTTGGTGGGCCAGCTGCACTACCAGATGAAGTTGCTGAGCCAATGCCAGTTATCCATTTTATGAGAGTGTAGCTGATGGATGTTACTAAGCTGCCTTCTTTGTGACTTCAGTGCACCACAGATGTGGGAATTGCAATGTACTGATTTTCACATTGTCTTTTCACTGAAACAGTTCTAATGCCTGACCTACCAGTACCATGAGGGAAAAGAAGCAAAAGACATGAGATGGTTTGGGGAATTCTGACACTGAATATTCTTTAGCACAGTAGTCAAGTAAAGGTGTGGCCTTGATTTATTTTATTTCCTAATGACATATAAATATATACTACGTACTTTAGAGGATCAAAAGCTGAAGCATAAGCATATAAATCAGTTCTTCCACAGTCTGAATACGGTTGTAGAAGAGACAGATATACATCTGGCAAATCTTTTGACCGTGCTGTTCTTTTCATACAAAATATCAAAAGTGATGATAAACGTCTACTCAGTAACTCAAATATTGAAATACTCACCTATAACTGGAAGATTTGGGTTCAATTTCTTTCTCTGCTTGTTTGGGAATCAAACTTGTATTTTCTTCCTCCAAGGAGTGTGCATGAAACACCAAATTACTACATAAGGATACTCTTACTCTGTCTTGTTGATTTTATTTACTTTAAATTAATACACAGATATTAAGTGAAATGTCTGATGTCACAGAAGGTGAATGACTGAACCTCTAGTCTAGTGAACCATCCTCTTGATATTTGACTTTTAAAATATGATAACAACTTTTCAAATATTATATGCAAAATAAAACACCTTCTGTAGAGGCAGCGATAGGTATTTGTCACACTCCAGTGCATGTTCTAAATCTTATACTCATTTTCAAAAGGACGTTCAAATATCCCTTAGGATAGTTGTAGGGATTTAAATTTGGGTCTTCTCTGTACAGCCAGATGCAGAGGACTGAAAAAAATCCTCAAATCTTTATACTAGAAATATTTCACTCATAAAATACTTAACAAAACACTGAGAGAAACAGAAATTGCTTACTGTGATTAGGACTTTGGACTAGTAGGTGGGACACATGGATTCTTTCGCCACTGTTTCGTTACCTCAGGCATACACAATTTATATTTTTTTATGCCGATATTCAAAAAGACAATAATTTTTTTCACTCATGAACTGTAGAAGAAGGTAATCTACCACACAAAGGAAGAATACTGTCATTTAGACCTTTAGTTCTGAATCAATGAGCTTAATTCTGCAAGGTCTTTATTATAATAGGATTTCATGGGAAATAAATGAGAATAACACTGGCCCCATTATATTTGTGCAAATTTCAGCAAGGATAGTTCAGTAGTGCCTGGAATCTTACTAACTTTTAAGATTCAACCTCTTTTCACAGAATCACAGAACGGTTAAGGTTGGAAGGGACCTCTGGAGATCATCTAGCCCAGCCCCCTGCTAAAGCAGGTTCACCTAGAGCACATTGCACAGGGTCACGTACAGGTGGGTTTTGAATGTCTCCAGAGAAGGAGACTCCACAACCTCCCTGGGCAGTCTCTTCCAGTGCTCTGTCACCCTCAAAGTAAAGAAATTTTTCCTCATATTCAGATGGAACTTCCTATGTTTCGGTTTGTGCCCGGTGTCCCTTGTCCTGTCACTGGGCACTGCTGAGAAGAGTCTGGCCCCATCCTCTTGACACCTGGCCCTAAGGTATTTGTAAGTATTGATAAGATCCCCCCCTCAGTCTTCTCTTCTCCAGGCTAAACAGACCCAGTTCCCTCAGCCCCTTCTCATAAGAGAGGTGCTCAAGTCCTCTGATTGACTGTAGCCCTCCACTAGACTCTCTCCAGTAGTTCCCTATCTGTCTTGAACTGGCGGGCCCAGAACTGCACACAGTACTCCAGATGTGGCCTCACCAGGGCCGTATAGAGGGGCAGGATAACCTCCCTTCACATGCTGTCCACACTCTGCTTAATGCATGCCAGGATACCATTGGCCTTCTTGGCCACAAGGGCACATTGTTGGCTCATGGTGAACTTACTGTCCACCAGGACTCCTGTGTCCTTCTCTGCTAAGCTGCTTTCCAGCCAGTCAACCCCCAGCCTGTACTGGTGCATGGGGCTATTCCTCCCTAGGTGCAGGACCCTACACTTGCCTTTGTTGAACTTCATGAGGTTCCTCTCCGCCCAGCTCTCCAGCCTGTCTAGGTCTCATTGAATGGCAGTACAGCCTTCTGGTGTATCTCTTAGAAAGAAAAAACACAGTAGAAATATTGCTTCTTGGTATCTGGATTCTTCATTTATAGTTTTGGTCAAAGAAATTAAGATGCTAAAGAAGGATTGTACCCTCTCTTGAGGTAGTCTATACCAAGGATGCACGGAGCATCTGGGCCAGTCACAATGGGGTGCTTTTTCCATTCATTTTTAGTTAGGCTCACTTCGGCCTCCAATACAGATAACCCTTGAGATCCTCCTGTTACTCCTGAAATACTGATAGATTCTGCCCCTTTATGATCCGATGGCATTAGGGTGCACTGTGCACCAGTGTCTACCAGGGCTCGATACCTTTGTGGTTTTAATGTGCCAGGCCATCGAATCCACACAGTCCAATAAACTCGGTTGTCCCTCTTCTCCACCTGGCTGGAGGCAGGGCCCCCCTAATTAAGAAATGGATTCATGCTGCTCACAGGGACTGGACCTTCATTTCTCCTATTCACACTTGGGAAAAAGGGATTTGAGGCCCATCTACCCTGACTGCGGTCCTGCTCACTGGTAACTGGAGCAGTCATCCTTCTAGAAAAATTCTCTCTGGTATTTCTTTTAGCTTGCAACTCACGTACTCGTGCCTGTAGGGTACTGGTAGGTTGTCCATGCCATCTGCTCATGTCCTCCCCATAACCACGCAGGGCAAACCACAGGATACCTCGTGATGTGTTCCGTTTCCTTTGAGCTGGTCCTGTAGGAGAGCGTTTTCTCCTAACAGCTGCAACGCGCGCCTGTGTAGGTAGAGAGTCAAGTTTATTCTCGATCCTGGACAGTTTGTCTGACAGTTGTTTAAATAAGTCCTTGTTTTCCTTAGTCAGTTTTTCCACAGCCGAGACACAGGCCTGTAGTGGGGAAGAAATACTATCTTCATACTGTTGCATATAGTTAGCCATTTTGCCCACACTAGATCATGCCATAGCATCTTCTCCCCAGACTAATATTGACAATGTATGGGTATATGTCGGTGGAGCATTTTTCACAACCTTCCGGAACATGGATCGGTTGCATTCCACTTCATCAGGATCTACAGGATCTACAATGTCCTGAGGGTGTTTATAAATGATCTCTTGCACAGCTAGTTCTCTAAGGTAGTTAATACCTTTTTCTATAGTGGTCCATTTGCTTAGGTGACTCATAACATCATCTTTATAGGGATACCTGCTCTTTACAGCTGACAAGAGTCACCTCCAGAGACTGATAGTGTTTGACTTTCTTGCGAGCGCCTTATCAATACCACCATCTCTGGACAGGGATCCCAACTGTCTGGCTTCTCTGCCATCTAATTGCATGCTATCTGCCCCATTATCCCAGCATCGGAGCAACCAGGTAATAATAGGTTCACCGTCATAACGGCTGAAGTCTTTCCTTATGTTTCTCAGGTCCTTCAGGGATAAGGAGTGGTAGGTTATCTCTACATCCAAGTCCTCTTGTGATAGTTCTGCTTTAGAAGGACCTTTCTTCTGTGATGGGTCTGCTTTAAAAGGACGATTGAGGAAACCCCCATCTGTGTCAGGCCCTAACTCTGCCTGAGAAGGGCCCTCACCTGGGTCATATGATGGCTCTGCCTTAGAAGGCTCTGAGTCATCATCCTTCTCTTCACAAGCTGATTTCTTTTGGTATTTCTTCCTGGTTACAGGAGCAATTGGTACAGATTCAATAGATGCTGAGAGTCTGAGTAGTTGCAGTGGCCATCTTGGGGGGTGTAGCAGCTGTGGTGCAGGCTGCCGAAGTTTCAGTGGATTTAGTGGCTGTAGCGGCAGTACACACTGTAGGATCTGAGGTGGCTGCATAACATCTACAACTGTCCCTGCACCGATATTTAATCTTATCCCACATCAGAGACACATTCAGGACAACCGAAAATAAAAACATGCCACCTAGACAGCACCATCCTAATTTCGCAAAATCTAGTGGAATCAGCTTGGCAGAAAAGGAGAAGGTACTATTTCCCGAAGTAAAACTGGAAGAGTAATCATTAACAGAATCAGCTAAAGGACGCCTGGAGCGTGCAGATGAAGTCGCTGCTACTGATTCGCGATTAAAGCTGCCCATCATTGTGTCATAGAGATGAGAGATCGGAATATTAACTGCCCAGTTTATCACAGCATAAATCAGTATCAAACCCCATACCAAAACAATACATTTCGACCAGCGCCCACTGCTAAACTGCATGTAAACATTCATAAGAAGCAAGCAATAACACAGTGCCCACGGCAGGTAAGGCATCATTGCAATACTCAATTGTGAAAGAAACTCTATAAAAAGATGAGATAACACAGCATTCAAAAGTGACATCACCATCTTCACTATCTGTTTTAATTTCCAACCCCTCGTAAATCTCAAAGAAGAAATCTGATACTCTCTCTCAGCTGAGCTCTCCGGGTCTCCTCCCACCAGAGCCAGGATTCAACTTATCAGAGCAACCTGTTGGAGCTTCTCTCGAGCCCCACCTTGGGTGCCAATAAATCTGTCACAGTTTAAAGCTGGGCTGGCTATTAAACCTGTGGCAGATGCTCTCTGTTAACCCTCTTCCCCCCCCCCCACCTGAAGGGAAAGGGAAAAGGGAAAGAGACTTATGGGTTGGAAAGTTAAAACAGTTTTAATAAACTATAATAATGAAAAAGAGTATAATAATAATAATAATCGAAATAATCAAATATATACAAATATATACAAAACCAAGATTGAGAGCTTGGAAATCCTTCTCAGGCAGAGTTGCTCCCCCCAGCACAGGTAGAGGGGAAAATGCAGTAGCTCCCACTGCCATCACACCTGCAGGCTTTTAACTGGAGAATTGGCAAAGCTGGTACCAATCAGTGGGAGACAGGAGGGCCCCTCCCACCTGGGCCCCACCTCCAGGAGGCAGTGGGTTAGTGATAAATAGGAAAGTGAGAATGATGTGTATGGGATGGAATACCTTGTTGGTCAATCTTGGGTCACCTGCCCTGTCTGCTCCTCCCTGCAGGTGCGACCCCCCTTTGGCTCCTCACTCGTAAGCAGTGAGGAATTTAGCAGTGACCTTGGTTTCTCTAAGACTAATTGGCCTGGTTTGGGCCAAACCAGGACAAGGATGTATTTTCTTCTCAAAATTTTCATACTTTCAAAAAGCCAGAGGAAGTTATGCTTGTGTTACTGAATAGCATTAAGTTGTCCCATTGAAAAATGTTAATTTGAAGCGATTTGCACTGAAGGTTATGCTCCCTAACTGGTAACACATACATAGATGTACTGAGCCGTGTTCTTTTTCCATAGTACAACTATTTTTAGTTAATAATATACAATTTCAGCTCTTATCGTCAATTTATATTTGTTTGACTTATTTATAGGCCAAACTCATCTCCAGTCATGATCTGATACTTTAAAGTTTGCTTGTAAAAACGTTTTATCCGTCATTAAAATATCTTTCCTGGTAGCAATACAAGCTAAGACTATCCTGTCGATACAATCTTCATAAATTTTTTAAAATCTAATTGAAACAATAGTATGTATCATTTATGTACAAACATTTTTAGACCAAAAACAACTATTATAATGTGACTTTTCTAGGTCTATGGAGGTAGCTGGTGTCAAAGAATGTTTCTGAGAATATTCAGCATTTGGTAACATTGCAAATTAAGACTTTGATTAACACAGGAGCACCTCTGGCATGCAACCACAACTAAGCTGTCTAAATCCTCAAAACTAATTTCTATCCTTAGAGATTCCTAAGTTCTCCACAGTAAAGTGAACACCTCAATTTCTGCTGCTGAGCATATGCAGAACTTCTCATATGTTTTGTGTCTGAACTGAATGTTGAGTTCCCTTTCTTCTTTACATACCTTCAGTAGGCATGTTGCCTGTGTTCTTCCCTAGCTTCTAAAAGGATGGCAGAGAAGGATGTTCCTGCTCAGAAACTGTATCTGAATGTGGGAGCTCTTCTTTAAATATCTCTTTTTGCTTGACTGAAAATGGGGAATGGGAACAGGATGTATCCTGCTATTTGGAACTGGGATATTCTCTGTTGGATTTTCCCCAGTCTCTTTTATTAGTCCCGCTGTAAGAAAAAGTAAGTAATTTTTCACACTACCTCTATGCCAGAAAACAGTGAACAGAGAGAATAAGGCTACTGTTTACCTGTACGTCTATGTTAACTAATAGAGAGGCGAGGCATAACAAAGATACTTTAGAAATATTAGTTTTGTTCAAAATTTTTATAAATATGCTGTTGGTTTATTATTGATTTCCGTGGTCTAATGTTTCCTCTCCTTCTCAGTGAAGTGTTTTATATACTGATTTGGTGTTTACAGCCATGTTTATGCTAAGTACCCATGAAAAATATTTTGGGGAATTATCTGGTGGTGGTCATTAAGTTTTAAAATAATCTGAAGATATTTGCATTTGTCCCTCGGAAGCATCAAGCAGCAGGGTTGAACAGACATCATTACTATATCTCCTGCAGATAGTCAGGAATATTATATGTCACATAAGAATATCTTCTAAGAAGGTATTGAGTGTATTCACATCTCTCCTTATCAGACTTTCAGTAATCCAAGCGTATAGAACATGTGTGACTCAGATGTTGCCGCTTGTCTGCAGCAAGCTCCGTTCGGTTGCTGGCTGGCCTGAGGCTATCCGCACCCCAGGGCCATTGAGCACTGACACCAATGTGAGGATGCAACAAATGGCGTTTATTTAACTGCGCAACAGCCTTATATAGTCGTCTTGTCCCGTACGAACTCACATGATAATGACACATCCTGCTCCTTTTGCCACGCCTACCTTCCGTTACAGCCCGAGATTTTCCGGTCGCCGTACCCTAATCTACCTACATTTCCCCCTCCCCATGCTTCAAGTCATGCAAAGTAAAGCGTATCGCTGATTCTGGAGCCTTGCATCAAAGCGTAAGCGTAGCTGGCGGATACAACATCCCGAGCCCAGGTTCTCCAGTAAGATTCCCCTGCAACTCCTGAGATGCAAAGCAAAAGCAAGCTAATCATAAGCGCATTGTTCAAAGCTTTTGTTTCACTCAGCAACGGCCGCCGTTCCTCATCTTTCTTGGCACCCCACCGCTTTACCAGACTCTCTGTACTGTCATGACTCCTCACGTCTGAAGGTCGAGGCTGGTGCTGTTTCGGCTTCCCCCACAGGTACTCCTGCAAAACATAAAGTTCGGACAGCGTACATATTACTTCGGGTTAGGATTTTGTTTTAAATCAGGGCGCAAACAGCGTGTAGGGACCCACTGTATAACATCATCCCGTTTGATGGCGGCATACCCCCTCCCGTGATGTATCAGCTCCCAACCTGTTTCCCACTCCGCTGCCCCAGGGAACCGAACCTTGACTGGGGGGCCCACTTCTGGCATCCCTGGACCCCAATGTCGCTCCATTGGGGCACGCTCTTGGTCTCCCCGGGCAAAATGATTTAAAGAATAAAGAGGGCGATGTAAAATGTGAGATTGGTAGTTGACAGGAATTACGTCTGGGAATCCTTCCCCCTCCCCAAGAATCTTAATTCTGTGTTTTTGGTTCCTTACTTAAACCTGGTTCCCTGTGTCTCGCAGAGCCCAGTCAGAGAATCCCAGCCTTGGTTACCCATAAATCCTGCTCTCTGTTGTTGAGCCACAAAGGTTGTATTGACCATTCGTTGCACAGTTTTCTGCAAACATGCAAACAAACAGGGTAACACAAGTAGGAGAATGCCTATTATAAACATTGCCATAAGCAGACTCTATCTACAAAACATGCAGTTTACTTCAGAACATACTGTTATTCTCTATTATTCTAGCTGAAAGGAAAATTACTGACAGGAAAGCTGATTCTGTTTAAAGGTAACACAGATCAGGCCTTTTAGAGCCTACTCTGAGGCCTACTCTTGCTAAACCGTTGCTAAACCATCCGGTATCAATTTCCCCCTTTGGAAGTAGTTAGATTTATTATCTCACTACTTCCATATACTATTCTCAATGATTGCCTCAACACAACCCACGCAGATCCCTATGATAATTATAATCACAACTATATAAACTATTCCCTCTAATAATGTGGCTAACCATCCTTTTAGAAACAATCCACCGTACTCCTGCACCTGTAGAGACAGAAACATAACCTCGACCCATTAGTAATAGTTCCCCTGGTCCCAACCACTCGTTAGTACCTGGTTCCCTATACCACACTTTGCCTTTGTTTTGCACATAGCTTGCTCCCTGTCGAACTGCCTCCCAATGTATTACAATTGGGGGTCGCTCCTTATCTCCTGCTAAAGTTAAATGGTTAAGTACATAAACAGCTTTTGCAAGTCTCTCAGAAGGTTCAGTTTCCTCTCCCCCTTTTTGTTTTTGCAGAAGCTGTTTCAATGTACTATGAACACGTTCCACAATCGCCTGACCCGTAGGCGAATGAGGAATCCCGGTGACATGTGTAATACCCCATAGTTGACAAAATTGACGAAAAATTTATGAACAGTATGCTGGTCCATTATCAGTCTTAAGTTGTTGTGGAACCCCAAGACTTGTAAAGCAAGCAAGTAAATGTCATTTGACATGACGATCTGTTTCCCCAGTTTGTGCTGTTGCCCATATTATATGTGAAAACGTATCAACAGATACATGAACATATTTGAGCCTTCCAAATTCTGCAATGTGAGTAACGTCCATTTGCCACAGTTGCAACGCACTCAGTCCTCGAGGATGTACCCCTATTCCAATTCCCATGCCAATTTTCTGACAACTAGGACAAGCACTAACTAATTCACGTGCTTGTGCCATGGTGAGGTGAAATTGTTTCGCTAACATTTTCGCTGATTGATGAAAGAATTGATGGGATAGGTGTATTTGTTCAAATAAATTGGTGATATTTGCGTATAAGATACAAGTGTGTCTGCTTTATTATTTCCAATGCTCAAATTTTGATCAAATTGATGACTACGAATGTGGGTGACAAAATAAGTTATCTCTCTGAGGTTTATTGCTTGATGCAACTGTAGCAAAATGGTGTAAAGTCACATATTTCTTATTGGTCGTATAAAAGCTTTTTCAATTCGATTTACAATGCCTGCTGCATAAAGAGAGTCTGTTACAATATTGACAGGTAAATCCTTCCATTTTACAAAAACCTGATATATTGCAAAAAATTCAAGTGTCTGCAATGAGTCCTCAGCTTGCCCTGAGAATTTGTAATGTTTCCATTGTCCATCCTCTTGCCAGGTAATAACTGTTGAATGTGATCGCTTTCCTGCATCAGTAAAAACAGTTAGTCCAGTCATAGGTATCTCTGATCTGATAGGTTTTTCTTCCCAATCCTGTTTGCAAATAAACTGTAGCTTTTTATCTTTTGGCAAACGTGTTAACAATTGTCCAGTAAAGTCCTGTAAGGCCATTTGAAAAAGAGTTGACTGATTTGTTAACCACTGTAGATATTCCTTTCTGATAGGTAAATAGATAGCATCTGAGTCTAGTCCGGTAATGTCTGTAATCCTTTTATGCACTTTGACAAGCAATTGTGCTATTGCTTCCACTCTGGTACAAATTGTTGTTTTAGGATGAAAAATCAAAGAGTCCACTCGAGCATTGCCTTCTGCAATAAACCCAGGCAAATTAGTATGATTTCTTACATGTAAAACATAAACAATGCAGTTCGGATTTGAATTTCTTGCCACAGAGCTCGCAGCAATTCAAAAACACACTGATTACATGTATGCTCTATAACAGATCTATCCAATTGCTTTATAATGCCAGCTACATATGCTGAATCAGCAATCAAATTAAAGGGAATGGGAAAATTCTGAAATATTTTTAATACAGCTCGTAATTCTACCACCTGAGGTGAACCCTTTTGTTGTACTACCATAGATTCCCACTTGCCATCAGAATACCAGACAAGGCCCCGCCTTGCCTCTGTTCCCAGATCCATCCGTAAAAATGGTAGTTCATCCACAGGAGTGTCTGCGCACCACACTCCTGTGGCAATTGGAAGTTCCACACTCAATTTTATAACAGGATGGGAGGGCAAGTGGTAAACAACCTGTCCCGAGAAATTCTCCATAGCTGTTTGCAAAGCAAAGCTATTAGCCATACACCACTCAAAATATTGAGCTGCAATAGGAACGGTTAGTGATGCAGGGATCTCTGGCCACAAGCTCCCGACATCGCATCCGACCTTTGATGAATAATCTGTGCCAATAGCTCTGTAACGAATCTGATCATTCTGAATTCCATTGACCAATTATTGCATACGGAATTTGCCTATCAAACAAAGTGATAATTTGTATTTCCTGATTCAAATCAATACGATGTACAAATTTGGAATGTAGCTTGCTTTCTATTTCTGTAATCAGTTGCTGTATCTCTGAAGTAGTGTGTCGTGGCGCTGTTAAAGTTGTGTCCCCTGCTAACAATTGGAATAGAGACTGCAATTGTGACGACGTAAGCCCCAAGTACGGCCGCAGCCATAACTTGAGCCTTATGTTCCACAGTACCCACTTTTGCACATGCCTTTATCATAGCATTCAAATCTGTTTTTCCAGGTAAAGCTTCAATGATCTTTTTGACAATCAGCATTAGCATTATCCCTGTTTTGCCACAGGTCCAAGGCTTGGCAGCCGCACAGGTTAACCCCGTGTGGAAACACCAGTCCTGCGCTCCCTGCGGTTTGGGCTGCGAGTTAACTGCATAGGCCTGGAACTGGTTGGGAAGATTCATTTGTGTCAGCATACGGTTCCCCCGCCCTGCATTCTGCAGCTGGTTGTTATCAGCTGACCTTGAGCATTATACTGAGACCTGCACAGCTTCACAAAATGCCCTAGCTTCCCACAGCAATGACACATCAAAACAGTTATCTCTCCCACTCAGCTTCAACTTCTTAAGGCAGTTTTTCTTAAAGTGACCTTCCTGTTCGCATGTATAACAACGATGAACTACCTTAACTGCCGCCGCAAAAGTTTTTGCTAAATGCTCCATCTGAAATGTGGTGGTTCCTACTTTCTCACAAGCATCCATTAGCTCAGTTAAGGTGGGGTTACGATTTGCCATCCCCACAGCAACCCCTCTGCAGTCCTCACCTGTGTTGTCCCTCGCCAACTATAGTGGCAATGCTTCTCCCACAACCCTCCAATCCAACAGTTGCCAAATATTTCCTCCCTCAGGACCCGCACCCACAATCACCGGATATGCTTGTGGAATTATAACTCCTTCTAATAACGCATCTCGAATGATCCCTTTCCATTTCACTCCTCCCTCACCTCCCCTGTATACGCGGGCAGACGCTGACCCTCTCCGCCACCTCCCACATTACCAGATGGACGCAAACCTCCCCCCCCGCCCTGATCTAAAGGTGGAGTAGGGATTTGCAAAGGAGGTTGAGGTGGCCCTAATACTTGTCCCGAACACAGAGGGGGGTTTGGGGGAGACATAGTCACGTGTCCCGAGGCGTTGGCTGAACGATGCTGCTGCAATTCCGTCTTTAATTCTTCCAGTCGTCTACCAAGCTCTGTCACGTCAATTTCGTGTCCATTTCGTGATGGTAACAGTCCTTTAAGTCCTTGTGACTCTGGTACTGCTGACTCTGTAAATGGCTAATCTGGTAAAGGTGGGTACAAAGCATGTTTACCCTCCTTCTTGTCCTCCTGCTCAGCCTCATCCGTAGAGAGATCAATGAGAGGGAGGGGGTTTCGGAGGGGGTTTCTGCCAAGTCTCCTGTTCAGCGTCTGAATCAATTAGTCCAAATCGAGCTCGTGTTTTAGGGCGCACTATCAGTCCTGATGGATCTGTATCTATTTTACTCGCTCCCCGCTCCTCAGCTTTTTTCAGAGCCGTCCGTACCCACGGTGATAAAGGAGCTGCCACCGGTACAGCCACCGGGGCCGTGGGAGGTGTTGGTCCCGCAAACAGTGAGGGGATAGTAGGCGCCTGTGGTCCTAAAGCCATAAAAGCTGTATGTGTGACTTCTCTCTCTGCTTTTATTCCTTTTAACGCTTCACTAACCAGCTTGCATGTAGCAGACAATTTAAAGGCTTCCTTATCACCACTTGACACCGCATTCCAGAGAGAGTCACCAATCTTCTCCCATAAAGGCACTTCAAAGACATCATTAAAGGTTGTAAAATGTCCTTTATCTTTTGCCCAAAACAGTAACTGCTTTAACTCAGCTTCGTCATATTTAATTCCTCTCTCAGAGAGTATATGTTGGAGGAGTTTCACCACTGCCACTTCTGTCTTGGTCAGGGTAGACCCCATGTAAACACGTCCGAGCCACATCCCATGTCGCCCAGTCCTCCCGCGCAGCCCGTAGCAGCCACAAGATAACTCCCCATGTTTTTAATTCTTTGGCAGAACCCGCTGTCATAGCTCGCTCAGCAAGCTGCATCGAGCACTGCTCCCAGGTATTCGGCTGTAAACAATCAGCCGGTCCTGCCACCGCCCCCCCCTTTAACGAGACGGTCCACACACTGGGCTACGTCATTCGATTTCACAGAAATCTTAAATTCCCCGCCCAGTAACGAAATCACCTTTATCAAGGTTTCCATGGTTCGCGAACCCACTCCGACGGCCTGCGGTCCGCCAGCCCAGCAATCACGTCGGGGTCACCACTTGTTGCCGCTTGTCTGCAGCAAGCTCCGTTCGGTTGCTGGCTGGCCTGAGGCTATCCGCACCCCAGGGCCATTGAGCACTGACACCAATGTGAGGATGCACACAAATGGCGTTTATTTAACTGCGCAACAGCCCTTATATAGTCGTCTTGTCCCGTACGAACTCAACATGATAATGACACATCCTGCTCCCTTTTGCCACGCCTACCTTCCGTTACAGCCCGAGATTTTCGGGTCGCCCGTACCCTAATCTACCTACACTCAGAGAATATGGAACCAATGCACGTTACAGAGGTTTACCTATATTTCGTTAAACCACAGAGTATATGAATGATGGTATCATCAGTAAAGGAATAAGACTATATCTGCTACAGAATTTGGCACTTGACAGGGTAAGAAAAAAGAAGAAAAAAGGGGTTACATGAAAAGTTGTAGTAAATTGTTGGAAATTACTAGAAAAATGTTGTTGACATAAATAGGGCCATAAGTAAAGATGACAGATAAGAGACTCTCTGAAAAACCTTCAGAGTGATCTTCATTGAGAACAAAAGAAACACCTATTTGAACTCTTAGAAATCCAGATGACAGAGGGATAAACCCATAGTATAGTCCTTACATGTGATGACTTTAATCTTGGAGGTGCAGCCTGCCTGTTGCTAAAGTAAAAACAGAAAACATATTTGATTCTTTCATAAAACTAAGGGAAATGGTGTTCTATTTCAGTAAAGATACAAAAGTTCTATTACATTTGCTTTCATCATTTCCAATAAATACTTAATTTGCTGATTTTCTGATTCATTACTTTCTCCTTTTATACAGTGACAAAAGTAGAAAAGACAAGAATGGATATAATTTTTTTTCATAAAATATTTTGAACCCAAATAACCAAAAATAATTATAATGATTCTTTATCATAATTGGGATTTTTAATTATTTTTTAATAATGCTAACGCATCTTAGAACCTGCCTTTTGTCTGGAAACACAAAACAAGACCACTAGCAAGGAAAGTTAAATTTTAGGGTCCATAAAACTAGGGTCAACTTTTCTATTGATTCAGCAAGCTTTCTAAATGTCAATGCTAATCTCAACTTTCATACATTTTGAACCAGTGAATGTTACCAACCCTCTTTGTTGTGGAAATAGTCTGGAAAATGTCAGTTGGTTCTCAGAAATGTAAGTTGTGTTCCCTAAGTGTTATCCATAAATGTATGTCCCTGGCTGCTGTTATGTGGATGAATCTTATTTTCTAGGGTGGAATAGACATGCTTCCTCCCTAACAAGCCCAGCATAATAAGAGCCATAAAAGATTATACTTCCTGTAATATGCTTTTGTTCTTTACTGACACAAATGTCTCACCATAGCACCAAGGCAAGCAGTCCTGGGAGTAGCTCTGTAGCTACAGTTCTCTAATATGGCTCCTTATATAGATTTCACACACAGTCTGGTGCTTTCTAGATGACAGACAACTTCCAAAAAGTACAGGAGTGACGTGACACTACCTTCAATATATACATAGTTCTTAAACAGCATGACTAATGTTCTACTACCCTTGATAATAATATCTTTCTAAATTCTGAGCATGTTAGCAATAGGATATACAATAGGAATCTTTATTATCATCTTCAGAACACAGAGGAACCCCAGATGTAAGAATTCACTCATGAAGTGGCAACACATGCCAATAGACAAATTAAATTGAAGTTTATAGATGAATTTTTCACTTGCTGTGGGAGAGATCACTTAACGTTTTAAATCTTGGTCTAACAAAATACAGTATGAGGAATGAATAAGATCATACACAACAGTACAACAGTACAACCACAACACTGAGGTTTTTAAGGAATATTTTATTAGAAACATGAGGAATCCAGCTTAAAACTGTTCATTATGTTCTACACGAAAGCAATAGCTCTATCCCAAACAATAATTATTGTCATTCCTCTTCACACAGAATACCAATGCCACAATGGCTTCAAGACTGAGACCTGTCGACCACAGTTGATTTTTGGGAACAGTAACAATAAAGGACATTACATTCACATCAGTTCTGTGACTGACTGTCTTATAAGAAAACAGAAAGGTCTACACTGATAAGTATTTTAAATCTTCTTTACCCAGAAGTTTTTAAGCTTTCTAAATGACAATACCAAGGGCTACAGGGAGGTGTTCTGTATATCAAACACACACACAGTATAATTTTTTTCTGAGGGGTAATGTTTTTTAATTTAAGACAGTATGAATAGTACAGCTACATTTAACTTGTGCCTAGAATTCAGACTTCAACATACATACTTTAACATAGACACTGAGACAAATTGATAAAGCCCTGTACAATGTACTTCTTAAACAAAAAACTGAACCAAGTATGGAATTCAATAAAATTTGAAAATATTGATTGGGAAAGTTAAAAAAAATTAACACCAAACCGCAACAAAACCCATCAATATTCTTCCTGAAAGCAATTTACAATGGCTTTTTAGCAACTTCTGCAGGTTTTTTTTCTTATTTTTAATTTGGGGGATGGGACATAAACTGCTATAGCTGCATTGGGTAAATTAAGGTGGTTTTGCTGCATTAATCTATCAATCTGAAAGTTAGGTATGTACTTTAAGCTAATTGAAATGGTGGAGAAAGAGAGGCACTTCTACATTGAATAAGCAACTAATACAGTTAAGATTAAGTTCTTTCTGTATTGACTACAGAAGGTGACTGGACAACTAGTTTACACTACCTGTATGACTTAGAAAATTAAAGATTTAAAATCATAAGTAGTTGGTTGTAAGTCACATGTGGTCAGCTCAGTACATTTACTACTAAAACCGAAAGCAAGAGCATGTCTCTTATGTGAATGTTGGGCTTAGAGAAAGGAAAGCTTTTTTCCCTTAATTTTCAAAATTTCTCTGTTGCCTATCCCTTGTGAAAAGGTTTGACGCACCATCTGTAAATCTTTAATGTACTAAGAAAGTTTTGTCTTTGAATTTCCTTGCTTAATTGGTTGTGTTTTTTTTCTGGACTTAATGCAATGTGTATTAGGTTCTCTATATGCAGAGTTCAAGAGCTGGCAGTCCATCAAGCTAATAGATACAGTGCAGTAAATAGTTTCCAGAGCGCTAAGTTGTTGCTTGTTGCTGTTGTTGTTTATTTGTTTTAATTTCTAATATCTGTTTTAGGATAAGAGGTAGGAATGAGGCCTCTTGAGGTCCCTTCTGTCTGGAATTATCTTATGACTCTATGGTTTTAGCCTCAAACTCAAATTTTCTCCGTTACATGCTACAATACCACTTACATTTCTGAGATGCAAGTATTGACTACAAGTGTCTCCACTGAGTGAATTTGAGAATTCTGATCACTAAGAGTGAAAATACTTGGTTACTGTTTCCAATTAATTGAGTCAAATCAGTCACGGTTACTGCAGATATTGCCTGTCTGTCTATACCTTGCCATAAAATATTAAAAAAACTAGTCATTTTTTATGTAGTTTTCAGATGATACCTCGTTAAAACTAGTATAAATCATTTGTAAAATCAATTGCCAACAAAAAACAGGAGAGATCCATTTTCAAAAAGGCTCTAATGCATAGCAAGGGTCCATATTTTTGTTTGATTTAATATTTCTAGTGCAAGTATGTGCCTTATTTCAAATATTCATGTTATGAAACCGTGCCTGATACATATTTGCATATAACAAGCATAAAATATTTCTCTGTAGTGATGACATGAACTATTCTACTCTTACATCTTGTGTAGACAAACTATTGTTTTGCTTTTTAAATTGCAAGACCGTATCATATTCCTGGTGAAGGAAGATATAGTAAGGCAAATACTAAGAATTTTGACATTTACAAATGTAAAATATTGTTAAACATTTCTGAATATTTAGTGCCCAGAAGAATAATATTTTTCCTGGCAAAAACTAATATTGGTAAAACTTAACAATCTGACTACTATGTTTTCCATATAATAAACTTATTCTTATGTGAGACTAAAGAGTTAGGAAAATGTTGAAATTAATTTTTTGTCCAAGACTTTTAATTTCTCTGGGTAAAAGGAGCTTCATCAAGGAGGCTGTTGTGCACAAAAATGAAACCGAGCTAATGAAGTATGCTAAAAAAGTGTAGATATACTTTAAAATTACACATGCAAACCTGAAAATCACTTGTGATACTTGGGTATGTAAAAATTTTGTAAAGTCATACGTAGATTTCTTAAATGTATCTTACAGGCATTAGCATTTATTTTTTAAATGCACAGCTTTATGTTAGTTTAAATGCTCATTCATCATCTTGGCACCCCTTTAAAAGGAGGACAGAGTGGTGAAACCTTGCCCAATAGATAACCACTGTTCAAAAGCAATTAATAAGAGACATTTTCATCTTTTCACAGTGTTAAAAACTACTCAAGCAGTAAACATCAGGCTATCCCTTGTATTAAATATACATGAAAGATTCTAAATCATTTTATATGTTTTGAAAACTGAAGTATGTTATCCAGTGTTGATAAGAAAGAAAATGTAAATTAGTTTAAATCTGAAGAGGGGTGGGGCGGGGGGGGGGGTGCGCTTAAAAAAAAAATCTTCTTTCTTAGTTTCTTCCAGAGAATAAGCATACAGCAGAATAAATCACCAAAAATACCCAGACAAAACAATTGAGGATTACTGTCTCAAACAGAAGTTAAAACACTAAAATACTGAAATGATAAGAATATATCAGTCAAGTATGCTGATAAATGAAGCACCTGGACTTTCAAAAAGATTCTGAAAGTCATAAAAGTCTGAAGAAGTTAAAAAAAAAAAGGAAAAATATTAGATCTCATAAATTTATCTGGGATTTTAAAACTCAATTGACGTTTTCTGGAGAATATTTTGTCTTTATGTTACATGACCTTTTTGCATACAATACCAACCTTTTTGATTTATCCAGTCGCTAAATACTTGAAGATCAAATCTTTACTTACTAAGCAAATGAACATAAATTTTGTCACTAAATAGATATTTTTTAATACTAAATATTAAAATGATAATTTGGGCCCATAAAAAATGTCTTGGCAAGCTTTTATACAGGTGCTATTAAGGACCTAATTAAATCATGATTCATACATTAAAGTATCTAAGGTTTAATTACAAAAACTACTTGTATACTTTTTGTCTTATTGTCTTTATTTATAATTTCACCGCATTTTCAGATGTGAACAGGACCAGACCTTCTTCTCTGAAAGAAGCTTTGAACAAGCAAGTATAGCTTAGGGTTTTTTTATATGCATGTAATTCTAGATCCTAAAAATTCTATGCTATTTTTTTTGAATATAAACAAAGTTGTTAGAGTTCAGTTTATAAATAATTTGTATTGCTAAACTTCTGATGGAATCATTGCCATATATCTTCCCATGATAACATTCTTAGAATAGACTGAAAGCTGTTTTTTTTCCTGTTCATAAAGGAATTCCACAGAATAATGTTGAATTACAAAAGTATGGAATATCTACTATCTTCACCCTTCTGAAATATGCACAAAACATTCATATGACAGCAAGACTCAAAAAACTTCCATATATCAAAAACACTCCTGCTAGATGTGTGCCATCCTCCCAAACAGAAAGCCTCACATTACTTAACAAACACATATGGTTCAAGAGTCACAAGTTGTTTAGCACTGGTGTAGATGATGAGAGTGACAACATGCCTTAGATCATCCTAGGTTTCAACTTAAAGTGAAGATGATTATTTTTAAAAAAGTCAAGCCTTGCTTTGATGAATAAGATTAGTATTTGAGTTCAGAAAGATTAGAGAAAGTAATATTTCCTTTATGGGAAGGCCAATACCTACTTTACATACTTTGCAGTCTGCAAAACGGTGGTATTTTCTCGTAGTAATTATAAAATTCTGTCTTACAACACAATTTGCGTGGTAAAGAAGATAGAAGAAATGGAAGACAATAATGAGATCTTCATCTTCTAACTCTAAGTTCTGTCCCTATTTTTACGATGAAAGTGCTTTGTAGTCAACAGTTAATGTTTCTTCCCTTGTAAATCTAACCATCTTAGATATACAAAGTACAGGAAATGCAAATACTGTTGTCTGTAATGGGAATCATTAAGCTCCCTTCTGCTGTTATATTTGAGAAAGAACATATCAAAGAAAGTGATTGTAGTTATATTGATCTGCCCTTAGCAGATTTGCATTAAATAGTAATACAAGTGTGAGTTGTGACCAAGCCTGGCACATGATTGTGGCATGCTTTTACTTATGAATATATATTTGATAAACTTAACTTTTGGAGAGAAGAAAATAAAATGAAGAAAAACTATCATCACTGCCATTAACAAGATTAAGCACCGTTGCTATAGAAAGAATTAAGAAAAACCCCAAACCCCACCAGACAAATAAACCTTTAGCATGAATAGGATTTAGTATTAGATCTATAAAAAATCATAAAAATTCTTATTCATACTTCTACCTAATAACCAAAATTCATTCCTATTTTGGCGGTGTTACAAAAATCTTAAATTGGTTTTCAAATTCAGTTTTTTCTCTTTAAACAAAAGTAAACAAAATTTAACTGATTATAAAAATGTAATTTTTACACAAATGTAAGCAGACATTTCTCTCTGAAAGTTCCGAACGTTTACCTGGAATGAGTGCTTGAAAAAAACCCGTTTTTTCTGTGGATCAAATCTCTGATTTAAATACAAATCCTGACACACCCATATTTGAGTGAAGGCATATGTTATTGTTTCCATCTGAATTTCCATATTAACACATCCTAGTATCTTTGCTTTCTTATCACTAGCCTGGCTTCCTTTTGTCCTTAAACCCGAGAGAAGTACCACCTTTACTCTATAAACAGCATGGTAATAGTGATCACAAAGCAATGTGTATATATTTAACAGCTGCACTATATACAAGTTACACTATTTTTTAACCTGAAATCTAATAATCTTACCTACAATTATGTTTAAACACTGTTTCATCTGGTCACCTTCTTTACAGCAAGATTATTTAGAAATGTCTTGTGTGGTTTGAGAGCAAAATACTTAATCACAGTTTCTTGTTCTGATTATATGAAAGTAAATAGTTCTCGGGTATTATTTTTTTCATACACTAATACCATTACAGTGTTGAAATAGAAGGTTTGTATACATCACTGTATCTAGTTAAGAAAAGAATCATAGAATCATAGACTGAACTAGGTGGGAACTATCTGATCCACCCCACTCTCAAATCTTAAAGCTATATTTGGTTGCTCAGGGCCTTAAAATAGGTCACCTAAAAGGTCTGTTGAACTATGTATCCTGGTTGCAGTGACAGGGAACACACAAGAATAAGGCAAGCAGATAGTTATACCCACCATGAACATTCTTCCAAAATCAATGAATCTATAGTTCAGGCAATGTTTGAGACGTAAGTGTTCTTCCGACAGATAATACTTTCCACTCTCCACCTAGAGTAATTCTCTTAGTCCTACCACCTCTATATTCCTGGTGACCTACAACAGCAATGTAGTAATTGCATAATTTAAGATCAAGTTTAACTGCTATCAAATAAGTAACAGAACATTTGCACTGGCACAGAAATTATACTTGCTGCATTTCTTTCTTAAGATAACAGAAGGCTATGTCAATGTGCCTAATAGAGCTGATCATTGTTTAATAAACTCTAAAGGAAACCAGAATGTGTCTGACTACACAGATGATACAGAAACTCATATACTTTGTGAGCTTAGTTTTTCCAGGCACAGCTCTGCAAGCTGATGCACAGACAGGAGTCATGTCTAACCATTTTAGAATCTGGGCAGAACACAGGACTGTCTGCATGTTCCTATAAAGAAAAGTTTTCTGTTTGTATAGCTCCTTCAGATACATACACTGTTTTGTCCTTCCTTAAATATCTCATGCATTCATTGCACATATAAAATTTAGATTGTGTAAGTATGTTTGCACATCTAATTTCAATTACATTGTTAAAGGATGACTGTCTGTTCATAATGACTGAGATTTTTTTTAAAAAAAACCCCACAACTTTCCTTAAGGTTAGTGTTTGCAGATACTCTTCAAAAGGTAAACATATTATAAAAACTAGAGTATGAAGATTTTTTCTTTCATGTGTCAAACTACTTCCCATTTGTTACCAATATTCTTGACAGGTGAAATGTGAGTAATAAAAATCTCTTTTGGATGTTTAGACTGCAGAAGAGAGTTTAGAAGAGTGTAAAAAATCCTGTAAAATATATATTTGGCATCAACAGTTATGTCTGAATTACTTCAATTTTTATGCTGATAAAAGTTCTTCCTAGCATTATTAAATTTGGACTAGGTTTAGCAATTATCACAAGTATTTTCTAGAGGGAGTGTGTTATAGCATAGTTGAGGATTTTGGATCAAGGACATGATATGATTCCTCTCTGTCACTCAGGTATTAAACATGAATTATAGAAGGTGATTACACCTGTCACCTTGCCTGAAGCAATGATATTAGGGTTTTTACAGAGCTATCAAAAACCTACTGTGTCAGAGATTAGTATGATTTCAAATTATTATCAAGGTAATAATACTTTGAGTAAAATCATATTTGAAGGAACATGGGAAATATAAAGAAGTTTCCATACTGTCAAAAGGTCTACTTAAATGGAAGCTGTTACAAAAATTGGTGTTTTTATTTTCATTCCTGATTATTTTTAATAAATATATAACCTTTTCTTTTGCTAACATAGGAAAAGGTATTACAGTATGTTTTAAGAAATGTTTTAACTCAAAGCAATTCTATAGAAAAGCAATGTTTTCTGAGGTAGGTGTAAAGCAAATGGTTATCACTCAATATAGTAAGAGGGAAGGTGAAGAAAGATTATGTTTGTTGTCACTTAGTAATTTCCAAGACCAAACTATTCAATTTGCAAGAAAAAAAGACTAAGGTGGTTTATTTGCTTGTTTTTTCTCTTGTCAGCTTCTATCATTCTGGCATATTCAGCTTGAAAACCAAAATTTTCATCAGAGTGATGGCAATAACACTTTTTAATTAAGCTAAACTGACATGAGAATGTTGTATGAGACAATTAGTAAAGAAGACAGTAGTAAAACTGGACATCTAGTCACTGAAAAAATATAATACCTTTCCACATATAGACACTCAGACATATTCAGTATCTGAACCTGTTCATGACCTTTTCATGATCAATCTCTTAAGAAACAGGTATATTCCAGAAGAAGTCAGGATAGAGGAGGAATCTGTCTTGGTAGATGAGGGCTGGGTCAGGGACCAGTTAAGCAATCTGGATGTCCGTAAATCCATGGGTCCTGATGGGATGCACCCGCGGGTGCTGAGGGAGCTGGCGGAAGTCATTGCTAGGCCACTCTCCATCATCTTTGCTAAGTCGTGGGCAACGGGAGAGGTGCCTGAGGACTGGAGGAAAGCGAATGTCACTCCAGTCTTCAAAAAGGGCAAGAAGGAGGACCCGGGTAACTATAGACCGGTCAGCCTCACCTCCATCCCCGGAAAGGTGATGGAGCAACTTGTTCTTGGTGCTGTCTCTAGGCACATCAAGGATAGGGGGATCATTAGGGGCACTCAGCATGGCTTCACCAAGGGCAAGTCATGCTTAACCAACTTGATAGCCTTTTATGAGGATGTTACCCGGTGGATAGATGATGGTAAAGCTGTGGATGTGGTTTATCTCGATTTCAGTAAGGCGTTTGACATGGTCTCCCACAGCATCCTCGCAGCTAAGGGACCTTGAAAGATCATCTAGTCCAATCCCCCTGCCGGAGCAGGATTGCCTAGACCATATCACACAGGAACGTGTCCAGGCGGCTTTTGAATGTCTCCAGAGAAGGAGACTCCACAACCTCTCTGGGCAGTCTGGTCCAGTGTTCAGTCACCCTCACTGTAAAGAAGTTTTTCCTCATATTTATGTGGAACCTCCTGTGTTCCAGCTTGCACCCATTGCCCCTTGTCCTGTCAAGGGATGTCACTGAGAAGAACCTGGCTCCATCCTCATGACACTTGCCCTTTACATATTTATAAACATTAATGAGGTCACCCCTCAGTCTCCTCTTCTCTAAGCTAAAGAGACCCAGCTCCCTCAGCCTCTCCTCATAAGGGAGATGTTCCACTCCCTTAATCATCTTCGTGGCTCTGCGCTGGACTCTCTCTAGCAGTTTCCTGTCCTTCTTGAACTGAGGGGCCCAGAACTGGACACAATACTCCAGATGCGGCCTCACCAGGGCAGAGTAGAGGGGGAGGAGAACCTCTCTTGACCTGCTAACCACACCCCTTCTAATACACCCCAAGATGCCATTGGCCTTCTTGGCCACAAGGGCACACTGCTGGCTCATGGTCATCCTGCTGTCCACTAGGACCCCCAGGTCCCTTTCCCCTACGCTGCTCTCCAACAGGTCTGTCCCCAACTTGTACTCATACATGGGGTTGTTCTTGCCCAGATGCAGGACTCTACACTTGCCCTTGTTATATTTCATTAAATTTCTCCCCGCCCAACTCTCCAGCCTGTCCAGGTCTCTCTGAATGGCTGCGCAGCCTTCCGGTGTGTCAGCCACTCCTCCCAGTTTTGTGTCATCAGCGAACTTGCTGACAGTGCACTCTATTCCCTCATCCAAGTCATTAATGAATATATTGAATAGAACTGGTCCCAGTACCGACCCTTGAGGGACTCCGCTAGACACAGGCCTTCAACTGGACTCCGTCCCATTGACCACCACTCTCTGGCTTCTTTCCTTCAGCCAGTTCACAATCCACCTCACTATCTGATCATCCAGACCACGCTTCCTCAGTTTAGCTGCGAGGATGCTGTGGGAGACCGTGTCCAATGCTTTACTGAAATCAAGATAGACCACATCCACAGCTTTACCATCATCTATCCCGTGGGTTATGTCCTCATAAAAGGCTATCAAGTTGGTTAAGCATGACTTCCCGTTGGTGAAGCCATGCTGAGTGCCCCTAATGATCCCCCTGTCCTTGATGTGCCTAGAGACAGCATCAAGAACAAGTTGTTCCATTACCTTTCCGGGGATGGAAGTAAGGCTGACCGGTCTATAGTTACCCGGGTCCTCCTTCTTGCCCTTTTTGAAGACTGGAGTGACATTCGCTTTCCTCCAGTCCTCAGGCACCTCTCCCGTTGCCCACGACTTAGCAAAGATGATGGAGAGTGACCTAGCAATGACTTCCGCCAGCTCCCTCAGCACCCGCGGGTGCATCCCATCAGGGCCTATGGATTTATGGACGTCCAGATTGCTTAATTGGTCTCCCTGACCCAGCCCTCATCTACCAAGACAGATTCCTCCTCTATCCTGACTTCTTCTGGGGCCTCAGGGGTCCGGGGCTCCTCAGGACAGCCTCCAGCAGTATAGACAGAGGCAAAGAAGGCATTCAGTAACTCCACCTTCTTTTTATCCTCTGTCTCCAGGGCCCCCACCTCATTCATCAGTGGGCCTACATTGCCTCTAGTGTTGGCTTTACCTGCAATGTATTTGAAGAAGCCCTTTCTGTTGTCCTTGACCTCTCTTGCAAGGTTGAATTTCAAGGAGGCCTTAGCTTTCCTAGTTGCCTCCCTACATCCTCTGACAACAGACTTATATTCCTCCCAAGTGGCCAGCCCCTCCTTCCATGATCTCTACACCCTCTTCTTCCACTTGAGTTTGCCCAGCAGTTCCCTGTTCAACCATGCAGGTCTCCTGGTACCCTTCAGTGAGTGAATTTATTGTGAAGTTCAGAAACCATGAAACAGAAAATAATTCAAAGGCCTTTCTCACTACGTTTAGATGCACGAATATTTTTTTTGTTTGTTTTGCTACTGAAACCATCATAGAATGCATCATGGAAGACTGCAAGTTTCTTTTTAGAAGTTTGCGAAGGTTTTCACACAATGGCACAAGACTGCCTACAGGACAACTGTATTTATTAGTGTCAATATCACAGTTTCATAGAGAAGAAAATATATTTGTATAGAAAATAAAGAAATACAGGAAAAAAATAGTATATTAAATGGAATGAATAAGCATTAAGCATCTAGTTGGTTACAGGATAGAATTAGATTTTATGAAGGAGAAATAATAGCATTCTCACTGACTTATGATGGCTAGGATGCTACACAGTGTTTGGGAACAGTAAAAATCCTATATTACACTAGAGGATGGAAACAAACAATGTTGTATTGTCTTCAGGCTTAGAAAGATAAAGAAGACACAGCATACAGTGAGAGAAATACAAAAAAGCTTTTGCAATTTAGAGAGGAAAAAGGCATTTTATATGGAAGAATATGTATTCATTTTTGTTGATAATTTATTGAATTTGCTTCTTTCACATTTGATCAGTTTTAAAATTATTTTGTGTTGGCTGTTAGTTTCAATTCCTTCTCCTCTATTACTTAACCTACTGTCAACTATTTATTCTGCATGTGCATACTCCAACTATGAGCTAGGCTGATTTCCCTTTGTATTTTTATGTTGCCTTCTGAGACATTTTGAGGTAAAAAGAACGATGAATATGAGAATGATAAGTATAATGTTAGTATCCAGCAAAGGTAATAAACATTCTTTTTCCTTCTCTCGTTCTAAAATTCAGTAGAAAGTATTGGGCTTAATATTCACCAAACAAAATCTTTACAATTTAAATTTAAAATGGCTTTTTGACGGGAACCTAAACAAAACTCTAGACAATGTATAGGGTGTCTATGGTAAGTTGTTGGTAGTAGGAGAGCTTGCAGGGCGGCCTCTGTGAGGAGAGGTCGGGGCTGCCCTGTGCCAGACACAGCCGGTTCCAGCTACCTCCAACCAACCCACCACAGGGCACAGCTCAGCCCCACAGCCAAGGTGGTGGTGCTTCGGGGGAAACATATTTAAGAAAGGGCAAAAATGCCAGATAGGGAGAGTGACAATGGACAAAAAAGAGTGAGAAAAAACAGAGGCAACCCCAAGGTGAAAGAAGAAGGAAGGGAGGAGGTGCTCCAGGCACCAGAGCAGAGATTCCACTGCAAGCATGTGGAAAAGACCTCAAGTCAAATCTGTTTTGCCTATGACAGTAATTGGTAAGTGATTTCCCTGTCTTTATGTCAACTCACAAGCATTTCCATCTCATTTTCTTCTCCCATCCTCATGAAGAGAGGAAGTGAGAGAGCAGCTGGATGGGGATCTGGCAGCCAGCCAGGGACAACACACGACACACACATAAGATATGAAGTATTTAATAAGTGACATAAAACATGTACATAAATTTAAATATAGAATACAGAACATATAACACATAATACATAATATCATATATATTCCCAGAATTCTGACATTGGTTTTAAATTTAGGAAAAATTATTTCCTTTATGGCAGCTCCATGAAAAGAGGAAAGGCAGCTTTGACACAAGGCAGTACATTTTGACAATTAATAAAGGAGAAAATGATGTACTTAAGACTATGATTGAAATAATTAGTAAAAGAGTGAAATTACCTGCAGAGACAACTTTTGTCAGGGCCTTGAGGGCACTGCTAGGACATACTGTCCCCGTTGAGCCACCCTGAGGTGTCCCCCCACCCTGTCTACATCCCACGCCAGCCCCCGGGGCCATCAGCCCCTGCCCCAGCAATGCCACAGCAGGGCTTGTCTCCAACTCCATGTAGCCCTGCCCTGCCCAGCCATGGGCCCTGCTGAGCTGGGCCCACCCATGTGCCCAAGTTCCAGCAGGGCCTCAGCCTGTCCCCAGGAAGGTGACCGATGCCCAGGACTGGGGCTGCCCCGGTGTCCCCCGGCTTCCCTGCTCCTGGCTGGGGCGGTGAGACAGGCCCTGGCTGCCAGGCCTTGCCCTGATGGACCCCAGGGGAGCCCCTGCTGCTCCCAGTCCCTGACCCCAGGGGGCTGCTGGCCCTTGCTTCACCCTGACAGTTTTCCATGGGTTAGGAGAAAGTCCCATAACAGGTAGGAAGTTGGTGATATTAAAATAATTTTTGCATTTAGAAACAGGTAAATTATATCCCATTGTTGTGAAAAAATGTAGTGAAGGAAATAAATAGGAAAGTTTGCATCTGATAGTTCTGATTGTTGGCTACAGACAGAAGTATTTAAGGACATGAGGCTGGCTAATATGTTACTTGTATTTAAATAGAGATCAAAGTAGGGCCTGTGAAACTACATATCAGCAAATCCAGCCCCAGCTGTGGGAAGATGGGTTAAATTTTGATGTATATAGTATTTTAAAGGAGACTCAACCTAAAGCAAGGAAGAACTTGCACCTACTGATGGGAGCTCTTTGAGTGCTTAACTTATGCAAAAAAGTACCATAGGTAACTGTATTGGGTCTGGCTGTGGTGGAGTTAATTTTCTTCATAACAGAACGAATGGTGCTGCGTTTTGGATTTGTGAACAAAATAGTGTTGATAACACACCAGTGTTTTAGCTATTGCTTACACAGCAGCATCAGGCATTTCTCTGTTTCTCACTCTGTCTGCCCCCCTTGAGTGAGCTGTTTCTCACTCTGTCTGCCCTCCCAAGTGAGTAGGCAAGATTTTAGGAGGGAACATGACTGGAACTGATCCAACAAGATCAAAGGGATATTCCACATTATATGACATTATATGACATTGTGCTCAGCAATAAGAGCTAAGGGAAAGGAGGAGGAAGGAGGTACGCTCATGGTTATGATATTTGTCTTCCCAAGTAACTGTTACGCATACTGAGGTTCTGCTTTTCTGGAAGAGACTAAACATCTGCCTGCTGATGGTAAGCAGTGAATGAATTCCTTATTTTGCTTTGCTCGCATACATATCTTTGCTTCACCTGTTTAACTGTCTTTATCTCTACCCATGAGTTTTCTCACTTTTGCCCTTCTGATTCTCTTCCTCATCCCACGGCAGTGGCATGAGCAGTGACTGGATGGGAGCTTAGATGCTAGCTGGGGACAACTACCACAGGCACACAATTGTCCTGGTTGCAGAAAATATTTTTATGTTGTATTACAATGAATATAGAGCTACAAACTCTGCACAAGTAATGTATGATTATAGAGAGATTTGTGGAGAAATAATTAGATGGTATCACTAGGAAGAAATGAGGTCTTCAAGTGAGAACAAAGATATTTCTATTTACTAGATTTTATAAGTACAGACTTTTATGGATTTCTACATCTTGGCAGAGCCTTGAGATCTTTTCCTAATGATCCACAGCCTTGTTTTACTTATGAACTGGATGATACATATTTTCAAGACAATTTGCTTACTGGTTTTTAACTCCTGTTAGTTTATGAGCTACATATAGGAAATAATAGTTTTTTAAGGGACGAATATGAATGCATTTTGCCTTCTTTCCTTTCTCAGTGCTGGGAGCAAATCACTATTTCTTTACATATCTTTGTAATGCAGAGTCTATAATGGAAGGATGGTGAGACCAACAATGCTCACTGGCTCAAACATGTACTGTGTTCAATTCTGGGCCCCGCACTTCAAGAAAGATGTTGAGGTGTTGGAGCGAGTCCAGAGGAGGGCGACCAAGCTGGTGAAGGGTCTGGAGGGTCTGACCTACGAGGAACGGCTGAGGGAGCTGGGGTTGTTTAGCCTGGAGAAGAGGAGGCTCAGAGGTGACCTTATTGCAGTCTACAACTACCTGAAAGGAGGTTGTAGTGAAGTGGGAGTTGGCCTCTTCTCCCGGGCAGCTAGCGATAGGACAAGAGGGCACAGCCTCAAGCTTTGCCAGGGGAGGTTCAGGTTGGACATCAGGAAGAATTTCTTTTCAGAAAGGGTTATTAGACATTGGAATGGGCTGCCCAGGGAGGTGGTGGAGTCACCATCTCTGAATGTGTTTAAGAAAAGACTGGACATGGCACTTAATGCCATGGTTTAGTTGACAGGGTGGTGTCAGGGCAACGGTTGGACTCGATGATCCCTGAGGTCTCTTCCAACCTGGTTGATTCTGTGATTCTGTGATTCTGTGATTCTGTGATATGTTTGACTTCTGGGAGCTGAGGTTCTGATTACTTGACTTGAAAAGGGTCTCTTTCATCCTGCATTATCAACTTAGCCCTGTCTGTTGACTGCTGTTCATCCTTGTAGTGCAGCTACTCTGACCTTACTCAGGCCAACTTGATCATCACTGAAAGGATGATTACCTAAGAAAAGCAGGTAGGCTGCGAAGTTAAAACCTGGACTAACAAGAAAGGAAACTTGGTATTGATTTATTCCTAGAGATTATGTTCAGACATGGATTTCTTAGCCTTCTAAGTATAGCCTGAACAATTGTCCAGGCTCTTTTTTGCTCTGTCCACTGTGGAAACTGGGAGCACTACTGACCCCATTTCTCTGCATTCAGTTTGCACACATTCTCACTTCATAGCAAGATCTGGATGCCTACCACATGCCATACTATTCACACAAATCTTCACAGAAAAGAAATGGTGTGTATAGGTGGGAAAGAGACTACAGTGATCAAGAACTAAGAATCAAAGACATGACGCAACCTGGATATAAGGCACAGTTCAAGTTAATTCTGACTGATCAACCATTCAATTCCCTGCCCACTGAAAGTATGGTTTAATCAGTGCCATACTGGCAGAGTGTTTGTCTAAGTACATCTTCCTAAGTTCATAACAGATAAAGGTAAATATATCACAAAAAATGATTCAAGCAATGCCAGAATATACGCAGATACAAATGAAAAGTATTTCTATATAAGCTTCTTCCAAAACATCCAGTTTAATAACTTATTATTGCCTATTAAAACAGGTTTTAATTTAGGTTAGGGTCTACGTGAGAAAAAAAGGATAGAAAGGGTGGCAATGGTGTTCTTAAAATTTATAAGCTTATATAAATGATTGTGAACTGTTTCACTTAATTTATATGTACTTGTCAGTAGATACTATTTCTAATCAACATCTTAATACCCTTCAAAAATATTTTTTGCAGACTGGGCCTGAGAACAGTTTAAAGAAATTGCTTGGGAGTCAGTAGATAAGTTTTTATTTCCATGTAGTAATGTGGCTATTTGTTGGGTTTATCCAACCAGTGCTAGGATACATATTTCAAAAGAATCTCCAATGACTTCTGCTTACAAAACCCTAATAAAGAACCTGAATAGCATTAATGTGATGGAGTGTACTTTTACCCATCAAAAAGCCAGATAGCCCTTCCTACAAAAACATTTGGAATGTGATTCAATTTATTGCATGACAGGCAAGATGCTGGCAGGTCAATTGACTCTCATAGTTGGTCTGATTCAAAGAAAAGAGCAAAAGGAAAATTCATACATTTTCATATAAAAGGTTTAAAGGAAAGAAGAAAGATATAATTCATGGTATCCGTTGTTGGTCTTTTAAAAAAATAAGATATTTTCGGTCTTTAGAATGACAGATGCTGATACAGATGCTAACATATTTTTGTTTTAGGAGGTATTTGGGAAATATATTTTATTTGCTCCTCCTGGTAATCCTTGAGAGCTGGATGCAGAAATAAAGAAATTCCTCATTCGTAAGAAAATAGCCTATCTCATATTGTTCTCCAGTAACTTTCTCTTTTCCCCAAATTCACCCAACAAACTGTTATGAAGATGTGAATAAATGTTCTTATCTGTTTTTGACCACTATACTTGTATCAAATTAGTATATTAGTTCACAAGCTGCAGGTAACAAATTTTGAAGACTAAGTTAACATCTTGGCTCATATTGAACAGTAGCTAAGCAAAAAATTGTTGAGCACTGTGTTTCTACAACAAAGAAAAAAATACTGTTCACTAGCCCATAAAATTCAAACTTCAATCTATGTGGTCAGTATACTTGGCTGCATTGCAATACAGATGGTGTATTATGGTACAAACAAGATTGAAAAAAGTTAGATGACTTTGTCTTGGTTCCTCAGGACCCCCATTTTGGTACTTTACAGATAAATATTAACAAATATCATAAGAGGTTTGAATGAGATTCAGTGAATGAGATTTTATTTACTGTCTTACCAGCTAAGTATTGGTTCATGGCATGAGAGGGGTTCTCAGGGAAATGGTGTTCCTAATATTCATGAACATTTTTATTTCTTTGTGTCTCTCCTTTTTAACTTCCTTGGTAACAGACTCGATGCTCTACTGATAGATGATAAGGAGGTTGAAGAACAATATGGGAAAGAGGACTTATTTTCATTTCTGAACTCCGCTTCTGAAGATAACACACATATATTGTATTACAGTGGTCCAGGGTTTTGAAACTTAAATGTTTCTAGAGCATTTCTCTTGTATTAACAGCATATAAGGCTCATAAAGGGTACTTTATCAACATTAAGAACAGGGGAAATTATAGGAAAATACACTGCATATTTTTTATTTAAAATATTCAGCAGTTTCATTATGGAAACTCTAAAATAGGTTATAAGTTGCAGTCTATAGCAGTGAACAATAATTAGTATGTTTTGTGCATTCTCCCCAGACTCATTCCTTTTTTATTTCTCATTGTAGCTCACAGAGAAGTAACTCAGAGACAGCACATACTAAGGTGGCACAACCACCAGATACATTAGGTGTTAGGAAAAGTGATCATGCCTAACTATCCTTTTGCACAAAGTTTTGCCTTGAAGGAATGTCTAAGATAGCTTTTCTGTTAGCTTCAATGCCAGTAAGTCTGAAGGCAAAAACCTGCTCTCTGCAGGTGCTTGGCATCTTGCAGGATGAAGCTTTACTGAATATTTCATCAATGATTGATAGGAGCTCTCTTTCATATGGTATGAAATTTATTATCTGTTTCTAATGATCCCCTAGTCCATCTATCTGACTATATCATTTCCACAGTTATTGCTGTGGACTGTGATTACTTCTTTGTATGGTCATCAGACATCTTACCATAAATCACAGCATGACAATTACAGTGTCCTTTTCTGAGTTTTATTGTGGTATCAGACATTATAATATATTATTTTCAATAAACACATCTTCTAGTATTTTGTTCAAAGCATAGAAAATATTTTAACTCCTACATTTTTACTTCACCATCAAGAGTTACATATATAAAAAGATATTTTTAATTGTGTCATTATAAAGGAGTGAGGAAGCTGACACGATAAAATAAAGACAAGGGCTGTTGATGCCATAAAAGATTATGTATAAATGGTGTTTATTTCTACTTTCAGGCCATTTACAGAATCCAGGGTTCAATACGATCAGTTAGAAGTGTGCTGCTGGAAACAGCAAAAAAGAAATCCCACACTCTGCCAGAAATATTGATTGTTAGAGCCTACTGAATCCTGCCTCAAGTTTTGTCTGTTTGAAAGCCCTGCTCAGTTTATTAAGCTCTCTTAGTAAGCTACTGTTCCTCAAAGAAAAGTGACCTTTGAGCTACATTACACCTTCAAAATTTTGTGCAGAACTCTCATTGTCTTGCAAGGGAGTTCATCATGCAGTTTAATGTAGCTCACAAAAGTGTCGAGATAGTTAGCTGGGGCTTCATAGTGAAGCTTGCATAAGTCAGATAACTACTGTGGGATTTATATAGAGAAGCAGAGCTGGATGACAAGCAAAACATCAGTCAGATAGGTTTTTTTAATCAATAACTAAACATCAAAGCTCAAAGAAATAAGAATATATTGTACTTTTTATAAGATGTAATTAACCATTTCTACCTTTCTTGGTTTTCATTCTGACCAATACAAATGGAATTGTCACAGAAAGTCACACTTCAATTACAAATGAAAGCATGTAATGGGGCTGAGTTTCTTTATTGCAAAAATCAATATTGCTAACTTTGTTTATCTGAATGTAGTATGACAAAAAAAAAATGACATCATGTCCAAAAATATCACCTTGTGGACCCTAAAAATACATCTCCCTAGACATATACTTTGTGTTTTATTTTATTTGCATTACTTATAGATTTTTTTGATATCTTTTTACTTTATAATGACAAGAATTCTTTTAAACATTAGGGTAAATTCTTACGTATAGGTAATACTCTTATAAATAGGTATAATTCTTATATATATTGCTTTGTGGTTTCAAATTCACATCAGACCTTACGGTGTAACATCAATTTTAGTATTACTACAGTTTGATATTGTATTTCCTTATTAATCAAAAATAGTAGTGTGAAGCAGACTTAAGAAAAAAAACATTATTTTCCTTTTTAATCATCAAACAAGGTCACTACAATTCTAAAGAAAAGATACATTCTATTTATCAGCATACCTGCAATACAATTCATTAACCTCAGACTTGTAAGTCTGACACTTTGCTTTCACAACTGCAATGTTAAAGTAACTTAGAAGAATGACCTCACATATCAGTTAGGAACACAGAGCCAAGGAGAATCTTCATCCTTTACTGGATGCAGGAGGTAACATGGTGACAAAAGAAGAGGAAAAGGCTTAGGTGCTTAATGCCTTCTTTGCCTCAGTCTTTAGTAGTAAGACCAGTCATTCTCCAGGTATCCAGCCTCGTCAGCTGGAAGACAGGGACAGGGAGTAGAGCGAAGCCCCCATAATACAAGGGAAATAGTTAGAGACCTGCTATGACACTTAGACATGCATAAGTCTATGGGGCCAGATGGGATTCCCTCCAAGGGTACTGAGAGAGCTGGCGGAAGTGCTCACCAAGTGACTTTCCATCGTTTATCAGCAGTCCTGGCTAACTGGGGAAGTCCCAGGTGACTGGAAATTAGAGAATGTGATGCCCATCTACAAGAAGGGCAAGAAGGAGGATCCAGGGAACTATAGGCCTGTCAGTCTGACCTCGGTGCTGGGGAAAGTTATGGAGCAGATCATCTTGAGTGCCATCACATGTCACATACAGGACAACCAGGCGATCAGGCCCAGTCAACATGGGTTTATGAAAGGCAGGTCCTGCTTGACTAACTTGATCACCTCCTATGACGAGAAGACCTGCTTACTGGATGAGGGAAAGGCTGTGGATGTTGTGTACCTGGATTTTAGTTAAGCCTTTGACACAGTCGTCTCCCACAGCATTCTTCTGGAGAAACTGGCTGCTCATGGCTTGGATGGATGTACACTTCGGTGCGTAAAAAACTGGCTGGATGGCTGAGCCCAAATTGTTGTCATTAATGGAGGTAAATCCAGTTGGCAGCCAGTCACAAGTGGTGTTCCCCAGGGCTCAGTGTCGAGCCAGTTCTCTTTAACATCTTTATCAATGATCTGGACGAGGGGATCAAGTGCACCCTCAGTAAGCTTGCAGATGACACTGAGTTGGGCAGGAGTGTTGATCTCCTGGAGGGTAGGAAGGCTCTGCAGAGGGATCTCAACAGGTTGGATTGATGGGCTGAGGCCAACTATATGAGATTCAACAAGGCTAAGTGTTGGGTCCTGCATTTGGGGCACACCAACTCCATGCAATGCTACAGGCTTGGGGAAGTGTGGCTGGAAAGCTGCCTGGTGGAAAAGGACGTAGGTGTGTTGATCGATGGCCGGCTGAATACGAGCCAGCAGCATGCCACGGTGGCCAAGAACACCAACAGCATCCTGGCTTGTATCAGAAATAGTGTGGCCAGCAGGACTAGGGAAGTGATTGTCCCTCTGTACTTGGCACTGGTGAGGCCGTACCTTGAATACTGTGCTCATTTTTGGGCCCCTCACTACAAGAAAGACATTGAGGTGCCGGAGAGAGTCCAAAGAAGGGCAACGAAACTGGTGAAGGGTCTAAAGCACAAGTCTTATGAGGAGCAGCTGAACTGGGGTTGTGTAGCCTGGAGAAAAGGAGGCTTGGGGGTGACCTTATTGCTGTAACAAGTACCTGAAAGGAGGTTGTAGCGAGGCGGGTGTTAGTCTCTTCTCCCAGGTAACAAGCGATAGAATGAGAAGAAATGTCCTCCAGTTGTGCCAGGGAAGGTTTAGATTGGATATTAGGAAACATTTCTTCACAGAAAGGGTTATCAAGCAGTGGAACAGGCAGCCCAGGGAAGTGGTGGAGTTGCCATCCCTGGAGGTATTTGAAAGATGAGTAGATGTAGTGCTTACTGCTATTGTTTAGGGATATTGCTTAGTGGTTGCCTAGGTATTGTTAGGTTAATGGTTGGACTCAATGATTTTAAAGGTCCTTTCCAACCAAGACAATTCTGCGTGATTCTGTGATATTGAACTTATCTGGAAGGTGATAACCTTGAGCCCAGGCCAATATTAATGCAGGCATAGCTGAGGGGCAGAAAATTCTCTTGGTAAGATATTTATAGACCCCTTCAGGTCATAGAGCATACACTATCAGTGCCATCTTATAAAAACACTGTTCTGGTGAGCAGTAGCATAGCCCACACTCCTCAGACATTTTAAAAAGTATATCTTCAAACTTATTTCATGCACTTAACAGGAAAAGTACATTCAAAAGATGATAGTCATTCTTTCAAACTTTATAGGCATTGTATGGGCCCAGAGAAGACTTAAGATAAGTGCTGGGTTGTGTGACACTTGTCTCGGGCAAAGCATTAAACTGCTGTACAGGTTTAGCCTGATGTAGAGGAGCTAGCCTGAAGTGCTATGTATAGAATTTTTTCCCCAGCTCTCTTCTTTTTGGAAATGTATGTATATCCATGGAGTGCAGTAAAAGGAATTTGATTTGTCAGGAATCAGCAGCAGGATAGCCACGACCACACAGAAAGAAAGCTTTCTGGCTAAAGTGCAGTGATATATTGATGTAACTTTGCTACATTTAGGCTTATACATATCTCTGCACAATACTGCACTGGACCAAGCTCGCATTCTCTCTCCTCTCCTCCAAGAGAAAGCTATGTATATAAAAAACTTAGTAATATCTAAGCAAATTTTGATTAATTCCTTTAAAATTTTTTTACATACTTTCACTTGTTTTGGACTATACTATATCTTAAGGTTCCTCAAATGACAAGTCTAGCTGCTCTGTACTCCCAGTAATCAGCGATTACTCTAATAGCAGCTATCTTTAGTACGTGATCTGAGAGTATTTCCTAGGTCTGATTCTACCTGCTTGGCACTCTACCACTGTCTTTCACAATGTCCTACTTCCTGTGCAAAGGTACTCAGTCTACACAGATATAAAAATACTGTAACCTAATTTAGATATCCCCTTAGTCCACTTAGGATGTAGAACTGTTTTGGGAAAAAGAACAAAAAAGATAAAAGAAAAAACAAGAAAGAAGAACCTAGGGCATCGATAATTTGAAGCTACTGTTGAAAGGTCTAACGCTCCAACATTTCACCCAAATTACACTTCCGAATAATGTTCTGTGAAAGTTATGTAACATCTCTTTCCTATTTTTGTTACTCTGATGCACAGTCAAATGAAGACCATAGGCATTTCTTGTTGATGTACACTTATAATAATAGTACCAAGAGTATACCAATAGTATCAAGACTGCCTTCATTCGATCATCCAGTACAGATAATCTTCAGTCATAACAGCTTGACAGTCTTAGCAGTCTTCCACTTGAAAATGGTTTTATAAATTGATTTTTGTCTAGTGCACAAAACAAATGAGAGGATATTTACAAAAAGAAAACTCTTCTGACGAGGCCATATTTTATTAACAATGCTCACATTTATTTCCTTTTCTTGAAAAAATATGTATAAGTTTGTTATAATTTAACATCAGGATGCAGCGCAGCACCACACAGACACTCACTTGCTGCCCTTTTCACCTCTAGAAGAACGGTGGAAAATGAAAAGAATAATGAAAGTGACAAACACATGGGTCAAGATAAAAATAGTTTAATAACTGAGGGAGAAGTAGAAGAAGAAAGAAAGAAACAAAGCAAAGCAAAGCAAAACA